>NC_061116.1:170429863-170487620 GCF_002878395.1 Capsicum annuum
TATATATATATATATATATATATGTAAATTGATATTCGGTAAATACCGAATACCAAACGGTATTAATATCTTGTACCAAATCCAATCCCAAATACTAAAATGTTAATATTTTACTCCCAAATACCATACCAAATACTGAATTACCGAATATCAATTATCAAATTTTTTAATTTGGTTTGGTAATTCGATTTTCTGTATTTTATACCCAGCCCTATCTATAGCTATTCCGCAAACAAAAAAAAGGCTAAAGAATTATGTTGAAAAGATGAAGGATATTTTTGTATATAAATATTATTTTATTTAAATAATTTTTTGCACATTATTTTTAATACATCATACTAAATCGTGTATAAAAAATAATGACAGCATAAATAATACCAGCATAACTATTACAAGCATTATCAATAGAAACACTATTAATACAACTTATTTCAGCATTATTTTTATATACTCTACAAACGATTCCTAATTATAAGTGTGTAAAGAGTACTAAATACTTGACGGTGAAGCTTGGCCTTATAGTATTTTAAAACTTTAAGAACCGCTTATTTAATACTATATATTGTACACATCAACTTATCGTTGTGTGAAAGTCATAATAGTTTCCTAAAAATTATTGAAATTTTTTGTGGATGCTTTGTTGCTCTATCAGCTATACATATCGAGAGAGTTAATGACTTCAAAATCTCCATTCAGTGCTTAATTCGATTTTCACATTAGGATGTGAGCATATTTGACTTACGTAGGTGAATTGAGGATGAGAAAGACTAAAATTACGTCATTTAATAGACAACTTATCAGAATAGTCGTTTTAAGTGTTTTCTCTCAATTACATAAAGAGAGTGGTGGACAAATTATATTTTTCTTTTAATGTTTTAGGGTCTAATTCTTGCAACTATTTATTTTGTTGAAGTTTTCATAAAACCAACTTAGTTGTTATATTTTTAACATAATAGAAATTAAAACTAAAAACAAATTTTGAATATTCAAATAAATTAAATGTGACTAGTGAATATTTTTTGTTTTGTATAGATTGGTAAGATTGTATCAGTTGTAAGAATAATTTGAAAATAATAAGTCTTTTAGTCTCCAACTTTTGAAAAGAATTTGACGTATGCTACATCAAAGATATATTTATAAGCAATGAGCTCTGTTGTGCATAGACCTAACATGTTGGGTTTTGATACAATTTTTTTGTCACAGTTAGTTTTTGGATAATACAACTAAAATAATTGACGACACTTGATCAAAAGCCTTGATACTAACACGGCAAAACATGATTTCCTTTTACATATGTATGTGTGAAATTGGTAATCAATTTTTGAAGCAAAAAGTAGTTTGATGGATTTGAGATATAGAAGCAAACACTTCTTAATTAGTACAGTTTAGATAATCAGATATCTAATAACGATAATTTTTATTAGTAAAAGACCTTTTGACCTCTTAACCACTATCTAAAACTTGACATGGAGAAGTAGTTTTTGTGATTACAATGAAAAATAAATAAAAATAATGTTGTGTTATTTAGAAATTTATATCTTTATGTATGTTAAATTTAATTTTTTCCTCTCTGCTCGGGGTGTCCATTCAATTAACTTTAGAGCTAGCAGATTCATGATGGTTAGAGATAGATATATGATTGTCACTTTTTCAATCTTCAGTGCAGAAGCATTATCAATTTTGTATGTCAACTGAAAAGTGATAATATCGGTTATTCAAAAAATGAGAGGCATTTAATCATATGACTAAAGAAATCTTTTCATTGATAAGAAAAAAGAACAAAATACAAGATGGATATTGTATTAAAATACTAATCAAATGATGATGAAAAATCTATTTTGAAGCTAAAATTTTAAACTTTATGTTGTTGTAGTTGAAGCTCTATGAGTATTGGTCTTACTTATTAAAAAGTAACTTCTCGAATTAATATTTCTATTTATAGCTCTCAAAATTATTTATATATATTTATCAATAATGAAATAATCACACGTAAGAGAAAAATCAAGGTTGAAAATTGTTGCCATGAATACTTACTTTGCAACATTGACTAGATAGTCTTTCATCCTAAGAAGTTGTGATTTGTTTTGTATCTACTCATTCATGTTTGCCTGCTCAAGTGAGTGTTTGAGTTATATGTCTTGAAGTTAATATTAATAAGGATTGCCTGTATTTGTATTATTCATCAGGTCACTTTATTCTACAATGTTATCATCTAATTCTATGTAGATTGAATATCCATGACACTTGTATGGACACGACATACACTACTTCTATGGCGTATGGTTTGAAAATGAAATTTGTCAACCCTTTATTCTATTTATAAGTATTTAATTGAGAATTTTGCAGTGTGAAGTCTATCAATCTTTATTCTATTGATTAGTATTGTATAGCGGATTGCACTATGAAATCTCTCATCCTTTATTCTATTGATTAGTATTTTATTATAGATATTGAACTTTTATTATGCTAAAGCAAATATTTATTAAATCTTACCTGAGTTGCTATGTTTCAAGGTTAACATTATGTTACATTATCAATTTTTTCTTTATAGGTTCTTTATTTAGAGATGAGAAAGAAATATATTTTGAAGTGCAATAGATGTGAATTCTTTATCAAAACAACAATCACGTTGGATGGAAAAAGATGAAAAAAAAGGCACTCAAAGAATAATTTGCAAAATCAGTTGTCCTAATTGTTGATAATCGTGGTTCAAGCTCTCAATTTAGATTTTAAATTTGATCTAGCATTGGCCAAAGAATGATTTTCCTTCTCATACTTGAATTGATTGTTCTTGGACAATGAATCGACTCTATTTACTTTTGCTTATGTAGTGTTATCCTTATTCCAAAATGACCTCTCTTATGCTTGCTACTTTGTAAAGGATGAAACTTTATTTTTTTTATTTGTAAACTATGGTTGTTATGAGGTATCTATGCCAATTTAGTGTTCAAATAATAGATGCAACTAAAATTACAGACAATTAAATTATATTTGAATTCGAAATATTGAGCCTGTGTATAGCACGGGCATGCTTATCTAGTATCTTAATATGCATCAATACAACCTAGTGTCAGAACATTGCTATTGTTTGTAATGTTTAGGGAGGAGGGTGGAATACATAATTATCTATATCTATATCTATACTATATTAAAAGTACAAGGGCCTTAGAAATATTATTTGAACTTTTTGTCCTTTATTAAAAGTCTTTTTTTAGATAAAATCATTTTTTCATTATTTTTTAATATTTATGAGCTGAAAACTAATCAAGGATTTATAGTAAAACTTTTTCTTATTAGAAGTCATCAGAACTAATGACAACTAATATATTTTTCATTAGCTTAAGAATTCTAAATCAACTAAAGCTGATTTTAAGAAGATTTAAAAAATCTAGAAATAAATATGAAGGCGTTAGAATAAGAAAAATATAAGAAGTACCAAATTTTAAAAAGTTTTAAATAAGTAATCAAAGATTTTCTAAAGATATAACTTTAAAAATAAGGAAAGATTTTAAAATAAGAAAAGATTTTAAATATACAACAAATAACTGTATTAAAAATATGGTTCAAATCAATGTGTCTCTCTTAGCCTTTAACAATAAGGAAAAGGTGCACTACAAGACAAACACAAAAGTAACGATCCATTAACCACTTAAAACTTCTGGTGGTAAAATATATGTGCTTATAATAAACTAGATTAAATTCCTTAAATTGTCACTGAACTTTTACAAACATCCCACTAATGTCACTTATGATTTTTTTTCTTGGACAATAATATCATTGAACTCTATAATTATTCCAAAAAAAAAAAAACTAACAGAAACGTTAAAAACTTAACTGAATGACCCATTTGATAATATTTGATCCAATACTTAATTATCCATGACCCATGATTCATTTGACCCCACCTTTAGATTAAAAGAAACCTTGTTTCTTGTTTATTCCATCATTAGAAGACCATAGGTTTACAAAATAAGAACGACATTTCTTGAATCTTCTGCAATTCAAAAAAATAAATCAAAAAATTTAACCAAGTTAATGGAGAATGGGAAGGCTTCTCATCTCCCACAAGCAGCTGATAATATTGATCGAATGAGAGATAACGAGGTAAAAAAATTTTCTTTATTGTTGTATTTTTTTAGGTCTTTTTTAGGAGAATAAAGTATTTTCAACTCTCCAACATGTTATTGGACTAATTTCTTAAAGTTATTTTCATTTGTCTTGAAATCGACATAGATTTTAGCTTTTTTTTTTGTATTGACTACAGGCTTGGGGTTGGACCATCGAGTATCAAGATTCTATAACCAACTCAACGAGTTTAACAGATTCTATAACCAACCCATAAAGTATCAAGATTCTTTTTTCTTGCCTTCCGTTAACTTTCCGAACAACAACAATGCTGGAAAGAAGTTTTAATTGCTTGTGCTAAAGCAATAGCGGAGAATAATTTAATTACAGCGGAATAGATAATGTCAGAACTACGCACAGTGCTATCCATTTGTGGGTATCCAATGCAACGTTTAGGAGTGTATATGCTGGAAGGTTTAGTTGCCAGATTGGCCTCCTTGGGAAGCCCCATCTACAAGGCCTTAAGGTGCAAAGAGCCTACTAGCATTGAGATTTTCTCAACATGCACTTGCTTTATGAAATCTGTTCGTACTTCTTGTTCTGATGTTGAGATCAAGCATCTTAATGTTCAGCCTAGGGAACCATTGACAGTCAACTTCGCTCTCATTTTGGACCATATGTATGATGAGAGCGTTGGAACTTAAAATCACAGAGATAGACTTCTGAGGATGGTTAAAAGCTAATCTCCCAAGATAGTTACTTTAGTGGAGCAAGAGTCCAACACTAATACAGTCCAATTCTGTTACTCCAATTATGGATCATGGGTCATGGATAATTAAGTATTGGGTCAAATATAGTCAAATGGGTCATTCAGTTAAGTTTTTAACATTTCTGTTAGTTTTTTGGGAATAATTATAGAGTTCAAGGATATTATTGTCCAAAAAAAATCATAAGTGGCATTAGTGGGATGTTTGTAAAAGTTCAGTGACAATTTAAGGAATTTACTCTAATAAACTATATGTTATGTTTATATTATTATATTAAAGTGTGAAGAATGTTTGAGAAGTGATTTAAACTTTATTAAAAAATTTCATACACGTGCAGGATACATGTGGTTAAATTAGTTATTACAAATATCCGTAGTAGAGTATAGTTTAGCTAGTCTAACAAAAAGTGTTCTTATAGTTTAGCTAGTCTAACAAAAAGTGTTCTTACTTTATCAGCCTCAAGCTTCTGAGATAAAAACAATGGAGGAACTTCCCAAAACACTATAGAGTTCCGTTAGCTTAGAACCCTCCTTTGCTAGTACGTCCGTCACTTGATTTTCTTCACGATACCTATGCTCAACTAATGGGCTCCCCAGCTAGAGGAGAAAATCCATATGTTGTCCTCTGAATAAGTGCTCCTAACTACTAAAGGGAGTGGAAGTAGGGAAGAGAGATTACAACTCAGGGAATCGAACTCTCGCAAATAAGGTAATTGTTGAGATAATTAATTAATCGAGCTATTAAAATTTTTCTATTTTTCAACTCCATCTTTGTAAATTTCAAATAAAATATTTTCTTTTTTTTCTTTTAGAAAAATATGATGAAACATAACTGTAACTTTAACTTCATAAATTACAAATAAAATGACAGATATTTGGAATCTATTGACAAACACCTACTTAATTAGTAACCTCTTACGAGAATATCTAGAACCGGTTGGGATTGGTTCACTAAATATCCGGATAAAGGCAAAAATCATCTATTCTTTTTCATGATATTCCTTGCTTTACTACCAAGTAGTCGAAAATCAATTCATCCGGAATTTCACTGTCCTTTCAAGAATGGTATTTAGCTTTAGTTTGGTTGTGCCTGCTACCCAACCGTACTTTATCCACAATGTTTTCACGGGCTAGGTTACATGAAAATAGAACTTAACTTGACACACAAATTCAATTCCCGAATTGATCGATATATTTATGGGCATCTCACTTAGTGGACATGGAATCTTTTAGCATAGACATGGTCTAGTTTTATTTCAAAATCCCTCGTCTAAAGTCTCTTACGAGAAAATTAGCTGACTTGCTTAGGTGATGGTTTATTCTTAGCCAAATTAAAAGAAGCAAGGATCCTTTGTTTTGGAGGTTCTTTCTCGAGCCGGAGTGCGCAGTGCCTAGTTCTCACTCTATTTATATCATTCATTGAGTGAAAAATAGGAAATTTATGGAAAGTTACAATCCCTACCACGGAATAGTGCACCTACACACCTTCATCGATGTTGTTTTTTTATCGGAAGGCCGAGAGCTAACTATCGAGATTTTGGACTATCTGGACACATACTTCGTGAAATGGTTCATGCATATTTGTTTCCAGGAGAAACAAGATCAAGTTGGTAAGGATTAATGCTTCATTTCTATTTCTATGGTTGATGATCATAGAAGCCCCTTTACTATTCTATATAAATGGGCTATTCTATTTGTACAGATAGGGTGGAGGGGCTCACTTTATCCTTGTTTATCTATTAGTTTTCAATTCTTATCTTTGGCGTGGGGTAGAGCAGTTTGGTAGCTCGCAAGGCTCATAACCTTGAGGTCACGGGTTCAAATCCTATCTCTACAACATCTTGTTTTTCCAAACTATAGCCGGGTTGACTCTGGTAACTAGTAATTAATTCCCGCCTTTCGGTTTTTTGGGGTGGAAGGCAAAATAAAACGTAGGGTCAAAACTCGCACCTGTGTCCAAAGTTTGACTCTTGAATCAGAATGATAAGGCATTTCGTAAGCTTGAACCCCTAGAAAGCAGAACTGCAGTTCGTAAGTTTGCTCTTACTTCTTTATTCAATTCTTTTCCCACTTCATTGCCTTATATTCCTCTTTTATTCTTTCTAATGTAATATCATAAGTGTCCAATGCATCTTCTTCTGCGAACACTTCTGCTGTAGCAGATTCATTCTAATCCTTTAGATCCGCTCTCTCTTTCTCTGGATCCCTTACTTGAAAGCTTTTAGTCAATCTACTCAGTCAAAGATTTTTATCAAATCCGATCCTTTCAGCCCTAGTTTCGCTCTAAGGCAAGGCCTTTAGTCGATCTGGTTCTTAGTATTCTTCCTCTTTAGTCTAGCTGACAGCTTTTCCCCTTGACTCGCCTGCTTTGGGAATTAAATATTCTATAGTTGGAATCTATCTTCCACTGGCTGTGACAAAGACATATCTTCTAGAAGAAGTGCGGTTATAAAGTCTTTATTTCCCCAAGGGTAGAAGGAGTTCGAAATGAATATCTCTCTCGTCCAGTCCACGAAAATGCCTCTTCTTTATTGTTGTGGCTAAAAGCCTTGGTGATATATCTTCCTTCTCTTAGTCCCCTAGACCATGATGTATTAGATCCCCATGAATGAGGAAAGGTAGTTTCAACTAATGTCTTAAAGTCCAGCTCGGTGATGAATCTTCTTCCACTCCCCAACCTCTAAGGAGCTATTGAGAAATGTCTTTATTGTCAGTTGCACAACCTTCGATTGAAGCTACTTCTGTGGATTGCAACTGCACCTGGCCTTGGATCAAGGCTCTCACTCGCTTAAGACGTCGATGCGCTACCAGGTTGACCTTTTTCTTACTAGCATGGGGAGTTGTAATGGATGCCAAGATGAAGACTTCTCCGCGCCAATTAAGGTGTACAAGAGATAGTTGAATCGGAAGACTTTCTCTCATATCCCACTCCCTTCCATGAGATAGTCAATTTTAGCATCTTTGAAGTATCATATTGAGAAAAAGAAAGAAGACTCGGGATAAAGTGATGAGCCCAAGATGTTATAAAGCTTTGGGTTTGACTTTTTCGTCTGCTTTGTATGAGTCAAAGTATGGAATGCGCCAAGACATGACTTTGTATGCCATGGCACTGAGAGAAATACACAGGAGAATTCCTCTTTCAGGAAGACCTAGTAGCTCAGGATCTCGAACGTTTCATGTCTGTGCCTTTGATCACATACTTTGTTTTCTCAAAGGCTCATGCTCGATCCCCTTTCATTGGATATAGGGATTTCGTTCGCTCACGTCTCGCTCGCAATGGAACTGGGAAAAGAGAAATAAATGGAGTGAAGAGCTTTGTTGAATAATTTTAGAACCTTGCCTTCCTACAATGCTATTTGGATTTATGATAAGGGATGTTCTCTATATGCCTTCGGATTCAGCTGTTGAATAAAAAGTCTAAATGAGAAAGATAGGCTTGAAAGAAAAGCACTTGGGTGAAGTTCAAAGAAGAATGGTTGTCTCTAACTACTCTAAGTTTCATTTTCTTCGTAGTTGATCCCGTCTTCCGTATCGGATTCATAGGCTTGGATAAGGATTTCACTGTCTTCACTAAAGGGAGTTCCGTCGGTTTAGTTTGCTTAGAGGCAGAAGGCCTAGAAGAGGCCTAGAAGTCATAAGGAATAGGCACTGTACCGGCCTCTAAGGTTTGGCTTTTCTTTTATTGACTTTCTTGAGTCAATGTCTCATTTCGCGCGCTTGGTTAGATCTCCTAACCTAATGTAATGAACGAGAAGGTGCAAAATTCAGTCTTAGCTAAGCGAGTAAGAGAAAAAATCATTCTTTCCCTCTTATTCTACAATATTATTGTTTATTCTATTAGGTGATTACTTTTCATTTTACATAGCTGTAAAAGTTTTCTTTTTCTTTTCCTCAGCAAATCAAGTTTCCTTAAGCTTGCTCTTTTAAAGCTGTGAGTCTTTATCTTGTCTTTTATCTTTTCCCTAAGTGGAATTGTAGGCGGCATTTAGGGTCTAGCCTTGGACTCATTGAAGCAAGCACTTGAGGTGAAGACCAATGAGCGATTGCGACAACTACGGACCTCTTAACTAGGTTTTTGTCTAATACTAACTAATAGGCTTTCAGAAGACTTTCCACACAAATAGAGGAGGAAGTGCTTGCTACTAAATTTCCAGATGAACGGACATCTGAGCTCAGCAGCACATTTAATATTTGGAGATGGATGGCGCCAGACAGGGTAAAAAGAAGGATTTTTTTCCATTAGCCGAGTGGGTAAAAAAATTAAAACGTAGAATTGATCGAAGGGATCTGGCTAAAAACAAAAAGAAGATATCAAGGAGAGGAAGCTAGACGAGCACTTGCAAGAGAGCGAGAGGCAAATCTAAAACTGCTATAGTAAAGTAGAACGAAAGTACCTCCCAAAGGTTCAACCTTTTATTGTGTGTTCCGGAATAAATAGAAAGTTTCAAAATGTATAGAAGACTCACCATTGATTGTTTGTAATGTTCAAGAGGTTGTATATAATCCAATGTTCAGTGATATGACTTTCCTACTGACTGAATTACTTGAATTAGTTGAAGGTGCGGAGTCTTCTTCTTTTGATTTGAGACAAATTCATTTTTCTACTAAAAGTACTTTTGATAGGGAATAGGAAAAAGCCTTGCCTTATTCAAGAATACCAGGAAGGAGAAGAATAAAAATTACCTCTGTTGAAAGAAGAAGCCCCTCTCTTTGCTTATTTATTCTTCCTGGTCTTCGAGTCTTATCTGAACGACTCACTGCCTATTTAGTTACATTTTAGGTTTAGATTCCAGAATAGAACTAGAGATCCTGGCCCCCTCCCTTGAAAGCTCCTAGTGCTACGACTATCACCGGTAAGTTACGTCGGATTAACATAGGGAAACAAATAAACTACAAAAGCAACTAAGTGAACGCCTATTTGCTGTGGATCTACTAGCCTGGATGCTTGATTCTATTCCACCGCAAACAAAACAACTGAATATACTACTGCAGGATCTTCCGCTATTTTTGTTGTTATTGCTCTCACGTCTCACTATGCCACCTCAGTAGCTGGGACTCCCTAACCTTTTCTATCTATCTTTAGAAGTAGGGCGAGTGAGTTCTTTCCTTCCCCGTGAAGGTTTTGGGATATGTGACCAAATGCTTCCTCCAGATCTAACCTCTCTATCAACTAAATTCTATTTTTTTTTCACCAAATCGATACTAACTTACTTACTCCTACTCCTACCGGATCCAAGAGGGCCGATGCCCGATTCCCCGACCTATTACTCATTTCTTCCCGACTCGATATGCATCGTAATCTTAAGAGAGGGAGCAACAATTGACCTTCGACAATAGGTATATGGGGTGGGCGTAGATAGATACAGTGAAATCAATCCTTACTCCGCACTCCCTCTTACCGGCCTGAAATATATATAAATCATAAATTCTTCAGAGTGGGCCGGCAGGCCCAGCATTTGTGGACCATCAAAGAAATGCCTTAACGTGCCACAGCTACTACTTTGACTCCTTTTATGCAATTATGAACTCCACAAAACTTTATAAATTCCAACACAACTTATCCTTTTGGAGCTGATGTAACAAACTACGCGAGCCTCCCAATGAAGCCAACATAAATCCGATCCAAATAAAAAAAATAAAAGGTAGTTTTGTTATTGTGGTAAACCAACCACCTGTTCTGGAACTTTCAGTTCCAATAGAAGCATATAGATCCGTAAATAGATTTGTATGTATAGCCACTTCAGTCGTGCTCATCCTTAGAAGTATCTTTTTTCTGGGAACATGGTTAACCAAAAACTATTATGTTCGCGATTCTTCATCCACCGATGGATAAAATTCTCCAGTTTTTCATTCTCATATAAGGCCGGAAAGTGGATTGGCAACAGGTCAGCACGAAGTGATTCATCATGCTCAAATATGAGCCGATCGCTCGTTAGGGACGGTTTATAGATCATCAAATTCCCACAAATGGAATGAAAAGTGCATCCATGTAAATGATCAAGACCTCTCAAACAACAACGCTCCTTCCCCATATAGAGTTTGAAACCCAAAGGCAATCATTGAGTGAACTCTATCTTTTTTATATTAGTTGACCTAAGCCGCACCCTTACTGTTAGGGTGGGGCTCAGTCTCTAAACTGTACGTGGGATGATTTTTTGCCTCATACAGCTCAGGCTGAATATCGGGGAAAGTTTAGAAGATATAGGGAAACCTAGAAGCTGCCGATCGCGGCGGGGATAAGCTTGCTTCTTCATAAGCCTATCCCCCGAAAAAATTGACCCTGTAGCGCCAGCGCTTCGTGTTCTTACTATTCCATCCCATTTCATTCTGGGATATGAGGCTAATACTAAAATAATAAGTGAAGTAGTCGTCTTCTGACCAATAGGCTCGGACACCAAACCACCCGTGCTCGCCCATTTTGTCTCACCCTAAATGGGATGACTCTCTTAGTTACGCTGTGCCCCAAAACAAGTCTCCACGTCTGATTTTCTCTTCCTGCAACCCAATAAGTTGGCAAAGCCAACACAAGATTAGGACCGCCCCCTTCATTCTATGTTGACCCAGGCCCAGGTTGGATTCTTGGGAAGCTCGTTCCCACCGCGCTCACCGCGCTCATGGCCCGGCTGGCCTACTAGCGGTAGTGGGAATTCTCTCATTCCCTGGTCAAAGACTTGGTTGGATGCGGGATCTACTCCACAAGGAGCGGTACAGATATAGATGATATCATCACAACCCCTCTTTTTGTGTTGCTGCGAATGCTTAACGCCACTTTGCCAACTGGAGTTACCTGCTTTTTTGTGTCTCTCAGTGTAGTCAGCACTGGGTGTTTTCGAGCAGCGAGGCTTACACTCATTCGCATTAGTTCATCCAAAGTTCCTTACCCTTATGCACGAATTATTGAATAAGACATCTTCCTATCAAGGTTAAGGACTCAACTGAGCATCTCAGCGGCGGGATTGAATACCTGGATCGAATTAGAGTTCACACCACCCGCTCTGAACAAATATGAGGTGTGGGCCACAGGTTACACATAAGCCATCAGGTCACACGACATAAGAACACCCAACATAAAGATGTACACTCCTCCATGTGAAATATTCATCTTCATAGGAGCTTTTTGATAGTAGTCGTGACCAACAGACATTAGCTCTCAGCTTGTTGGTAAGGTAAGAGATTCAAGCCCAATTTCAGGTGGCGCACCCTCCACACAAGCACCGCCTGATGAAAGGGGGACAGGGAAAGCTACAGGCCCAAAACCTTTGACCCTTCTTTCTAAATGGGGGTGCCCGAGGCACCTCATCTTCTCATTTCGTTGTTGCTTATTCCCATTGGGCCGAAGTGTTTGTCCTTTCCTTCTTCGTGCCCGCTCAGGCTTTGCTGACCTATCACATGGTAATAAGAAGAAAGTATGAAAGAATAGTAAATGGAGCACACCGCAGAAAGATTTTAAATATGAAAAGTCTCTCTTGGATTTGAGAAGAAGGAAATGAAGAATGGGAATGAAATGAAATAAAGCGCTTCTAACTCTAGTTTTGGATGAGCTTCTCCCAATTATATTTGGTAATAGAATAGGGCGGTGTGCTTTGACCAAGACTCCACTTTTTTCTCCGTCTGTCGAGCATATGAATTTCCTGGAATGTAGATAGACCAAAAGAGGGAATGAAGGGATAGGAATAGGAATTATAGAAAAAAGGGCACCTGTAGGAACATCTCTACTGACAAACCATTTCAATAGTACTATTGTTGCCGTACCACGAGGCACGACCATGGAAGTAATGAAAAAAAACATTATGTTGTTGGACCATCTTTTCTATCCGGTCGAGTTTTGCTTCTCTAGAGAAGATGAGAGGCTAAAAATGAAAGTGTTTGCAATACATACCGAAAGGGTTCAAATTAAGCCGACCATTAATGACTAGTTAAAATACCAGGAGTGGTCTGATCCCCTATTTGATCAGATCGCTCTGAGAAAGATAAAAAGCAAACTCTCATAGTTCGGAGCCCAGTTCCAAAAACTTCTTCGTAAGTGAGGTGAGGTACTTCTTTTGGTTTGAATAGGGGGTCACCCTTTTTTGGTTGAAGCAACCACGACTTTTGTCGTAGTCAATTTAAAACCATAAAACCAGTCCACTTGCAGCCATGTTGATCAAAATGACTAAGTTTAATGACTTGACCAGTCACTAACCCTCGTATTATAAGATTCTCTTACCCTGTGGTCGATATTCTATTCCCCTTAGTCATAGGTGCTCATTCTATTTTTATTTGAATGGGTTGGGGCTCCCGAAGTACATATGGATGGCCCTTCGTGTGTCTTGGTGATACAAATAAAGAAAAGACGAAGGTTTTTAACATACCCTTGAACAAAAAGACAATCCTTACCAAAGGAGGAAATAGAATAATCTACCTTTTTTCTTCCTTCCCATTGATTCCATCCAACAATCAAGCTGCACTTTCTTCTAACAAGTGGCTGAGAGTTAGAAAGCAACCTTGGCCTCTTGGCAGGAGGTTCTTTGTCCCCCTCCTTTCTGGTCCAGCCGCAGTACGGCACCTGAAATCGAAGCAACGATCAGATCCAATTGATCTGGTCCTATCCGACCCAACCCCGAAACTTAAAACAGCCTGCCTGTTGGATGGTAGAATAGGGAGAGGGGGATTCATGCCCATTCTCTATTCTGGCATGAGCAGGAACATCCAAAATATGATTTGATGTACCGATATATTCCAAAATACGTGATTTGATTTGATAAGCTGCCTGCAGAAAGGAAAGAGTTTATCGACCGCATAACAATTCATTCTTGTGTGTAGCGCGTGGGCCCATATCTCCCGAATGATCATAGTACGGCCACTCATCTAATATAAAATCAATGAGTAGATCTCACCTCCCCTTCCCCATACCATAGCCGAAAGGGATAGCGTATCCACAGAAGAAAGAGTAGGGCCCTTGCCTAATATTTCATTTAGACGCGGCTCGAATTCCTTTATGCTATAGGCTGTGTTAAGCATGCTTCTTTGACAGAAAAAAAATTCTTTTTCCATGACAGCATTCGCGACTATAAAGGGCGGGGCGATAAGTTCTCTATCAACAATAGGGGGCTCTTCATAGTAAAAAACTACATCACTATATGAATTCCAATTGAATTTCAACTTCTACTTCGTTGATTAATTCAGGGGAAGTGCTGGAACATAATGTTGGACGATCTCCATTTCCATATGGTAATTGAAGTCAAACAGGAGAAAACCAGGTACAATTCAATCCTTATTCCTAGCAATGATTCCCAAAAAAGCAAAACCTCACTAGACCCAGGCCCATTGCTATGGGGACTACACTATATAAGAGAATGACTAAGGCAATTGCCAATAGTTTCTATTGAAAGACAGGCTGGCTCTTTAAAATGGGCACCCTCCTAATCTCACTTTGATAGGAAGAGATATTGATAATTATCCCAAGGAGGCTTACTACTCAGCTGATAGATCAAATGAGACAGCCATGATCATTAAACTCACCAAAGCAGCAGCATATGTAAATTGGAATCATAGGTTTCAATATGCTTAAGGAAAATGGGATTTGCAAAGTAGGATACAAAAGTGTATTTATATACAATGGAAAACCCCTATAATCTATGGACGACCAGTGGAGTTCATAAAAAAAAGCAAAGAAAATTTCATGACAAAGCTATCCCCTCTCTCCATATCTCTACTTATTAGCTAGGTGCAGATAACACTGTAATAATAACAAAGCCAGATAGAGCTACTGTTCATTCTGAATTGATTCAGATGGCGAGGACCCACGAAAAAATCCACCTTATTCATGCTCCACACAGCAACTTGCCCGATCAATATTATATGTCTATGCTAAACTTGGTGATCTATTTTTGTTACCTCCTTTGAGCGTATGTGATATAATCATTCTTATCTCAGAAGAGAAGTATGCATTGTCCCCACTTAAGTTATTAAGTATTCCTAAAGATGAGGCAATTTCTTTTTATGTTGAAACTTTATTTCAACCAGGGGACCCTGATCATAAATAGGTTGTTTGTCCCGGTGAAAGAGACGCTCTCCTTTTAAAGATACCAATGACCGAAATAGAGTTAATTATTCTATTATAGAAGTTAGGATCCCACACGTTGGGTTAATCACTAAGGTCTTATACAATTTAATGTTGGATGATTTCGACTGGGAATTTAAATAGCTATACCCTAGTCTTTCTTATTATCGTTACTTGGCTGACTGTTACGTATTATTTCTATTGTTTAGTCTCCAAAGTGAGCAACAGTGTGAAGAAGAAATGAATAGTATCCTCTTAGAGTTAGATCTTGATGGGGATATCACAACTATTCTACCTGGTTAGGGTACCCATGTGACTCGTGATAGGCGTTTGATTAATCTAAGTCAAGATTGTGGTCTTCACGTTGTCGAAAAGTCAACATTATTTCTTTAGTTCAATTTGTAGTCAATATGTTTTATACAAAAAGAAACCCATCCAACAATAGAAAATCCTTTTTTAGAGAGCCAATGCCTTAAGACAGACCCTAATATCAGTTTTCGCCTACTTCACCGAGTTGTGGTTCTAAAAAGAAGATTTTTCTTGGTATATTCCATCAAGAGAAATACAGGTGCTTACACTTTTCTGAGGATTCTAAACCCCAATCACCCGTCAAAGAAATATCCTTAGGTCTTAAGTCTACAGCTCTGTAGCTTGTGTTGCCTACATAGAGTAGAAAAGAATGCTTTGCATTAACATCTCAATGTCCAAGATAAAATTAACAAGGGGAATAATCGACAAGGCGAGTGTTCTCAAAGAGAAAATCATGATGGAAAAGCGTAAAGAGAATTCTTAAGTAGAGATATGCAAAATAAAAAGACTCCCTGGGAGATGGTATTCTTTGTTTTTAGGTCTTGATAGATTTTTCTATTCTATCGATTGAAGTTATTACGCTGGCTGATTAAATCTCTTTCTAACGCCTTTAAGGGATGTGAAGAGAGCCCAGTTCCAGGCCCTCTTTTAGAAAGAATAAAATGGTATAAAAAGAGGGCTTGGAGGGTATATATACTATACAAATTGATGATGGTTTATCATCATCAGAACAAAGATACGTCTAGGTCGAGATGAATGGAAGATGCTTCTGGAACTAGATTTTGATAGGGTCTATCTTAGCTCGAACGAAAGAACAACCAAAGTTAGACCCCCAAAGAATATGGATTCAAATCCATTAGTATTTGACAAAGAACCTAACAAAATTTAAAAAGCAGTAACCAGAATCAAAGTTTTCCAAAATAGTGTCAACCGGTAATAGAATGTAGCTAGATAACTGATACCACAACATCCAAAATATGTAGGATAGATTTCATGGTACACTAACTTAACCTTCAAGGTCATATAGTGCTACATTGAACATCAATCCACTATCTAGCTCAAAATTAGCCTCACGAACTACTAACACTATTATTCGCGTAGCTCTTTTTTGTTTTGTGCTATTTCATCATAGGCTGTCGGAACTTACTTCTTAGCACTACGTGGGAAAAGAATTTCTCGATTCATCCCCCTGACTTCAATTACAAACTCTTACTTCTCGGTCTAACTTGGACTAATCCCTTAGTAGGCAAGAAATTCATACTAACCAGACAGAAAGTAAGTTTCCACTCACTACCAAAGTACTGTCGCACCTCTATTATTTTTGGCATAATGAGGTTTTAGTCTTTACGAGGGACCCTCTAGCCAGATTCAATCCCAAGGGTCAATCAAGCCTTTGAAACTAGTGAAAATAGTCGTCATAGTCTGATTTTCTACTTTCAACGAGACTTTCTTAGAATGTCAAACTTTCTCTCCTTCACCAGGAAAGTTATATGGTAAGCAAGATCTTTGAATCATGTGCCAGAATAAGGTTGATCAATGGTAGCTTATTGGAGCTTTCTATATACCTTAATTAAACTGTCGCGCTCTTAGCTCGGGTTCTTCCTTAATGAGGCATCCCTTGTTTGCTCTTGGATTGGACTAAGCGACAATCCTTACTGTGGAAGAAGACCTTGTCATTCTTCTCTTTCAATGCCAGTGGATAAGTACACTAGGGATGGAATGCTCTTTTATCATGTATGTGGATTACTTGGTCGATTACCTGATTGCACTAGTCTCATAGCCATCTCTTTAGCTTCCCGCCATTCTATCTTGCAGGAAATCTAACTCATTTTAAGGTAGAGCTCTTAGAGTCCTACTTAAAGTTAAAGGTAGTTCATTAGTTAAAGCAAGAAGAGTAGAAACTGAGGGAAAAAAACCTATGTTCTTACACGGGATGGGAATAAAGGCTACTAAGATCGGAGCTCATGACCTAAGTACTAAGTAACCAATGAATGGGGATGCCAATCTTATACAGAAAATACCGCTATCTAAAGTAACCTTGCAGGGGGACTTCATATAGTATTCTAAGATCTCAATACGAGAAAGAAATCAGACCTATAACCTTACTGCAGTGGCTTGTAGACTTCTGCAGTGGCTTGTAGACTTTCGTTGCAGTGGAAAGCTCAAGTGAAAACCTATTAGAACTGTGGGCCTCACCCGTCTACTACTCAACCTTAAGTAACTACAGTTAGGAGGATCCATCCAATATCTTAATGACTTGCTTGGGTCATCTAAGAGGCAAGGCCTCCTCCGATCGACCCTAACTTTCATTATTGAGCTAAAGGAGTTCCCTAGCCCTTCAAGTTTACACGTTGATCCCTCTATAATGGCATTCTTCTTCCTCTCTAACTTTATGATATTATCCTTAATAGTTTGATATCTTGAATTAAGGTTTTTGATTGTATTAGTTATACGTCTACCATACTCTACCATACTGTAGAGAAAAGAATGTATGCTCATCCGGACATTGAGAAGGAAGGTCAAACCTAATCCGGTGTCAACACTTGACTGACCGGAGGACCTAACTAGCTTCAACCAAGTTTTCGGTAGGCTAGGAAGCATTTCTTTTACTCTTCTATGTCTATTAAGTGTTTTGATCCTTGTGCGGATTCTCGTCTTTTATCTTTTCTTTTATGTGTCGAGCGAGTTTGGAAAGAAGGTTCACGGTTGGCTTTGTATGAAAAATCCTGTCTTTCTAGCCCTAAGTGAGCCATAGATTATGAGTGAGCTTTCGAGGAGTAGAGATCGAGCGTCAAAATACCAGTGGATCAATTTGTCTTTATTCAATATAATTATTAAAAGGATAAAGTGGAACAGACACTTCTCGCAAACAATAACTATCCATAGCGAGAGAGATCCCTTGTATTTATCGCCTACCTCTTTATAGAAATAGAATAGCATGATAGAAGCCCTAACCTATAGCAACTGTAAATATCAAATCAAGTCTTCGCTCTTCAGATCAGTCCATCCGTAGTAGAGGAATTCTGGTCAATTTTTCCTAAATATGACCTTCCCTTCCCATAAAGAGAGATTTTTGTTCCTTTTCTAACAAGGATGATGAGTGACAATGACATGAATTCAATACTAATAAAAAAGCTAAGCCCGCTGTTGAAAAAGACTAAAGAAGGCTCAACTAGCACCGGTGCAAGGCCTTCAGATAGTTACCGCTTTGCACGAGCTTCAAAAGAAAGAGAGATCAAGTCACTAAGCAGAGAATTAGATCTGAGAGTGAAAGAGATTATGAAAGTTCTCCCACGGGGCAACCTTGAAACAAGTTCTCAAATCAATCTATTCGAGCCCTTGAAAGTAGTAAAATTTCATGTGTGAAGTATAGTGAGAGTGACACAGATCTCCTTTTTTCAAATAGGGAAAGCAAACCCTAATCATCAGGTAAGACGGGATCATTAGAATACGAAACTGCCTAAAAAAATGAAACTATATCAAAAAGAGCAATCGCATCTTATTCATCGAGAAGCCACTCGTGGCACATTGACTAGAAATCATCTGTGATATCTTCTGGCATAGGTATACTACTAATCGATTCATTGATAATTCGTGATCGAATACAACCGCCGGAAGAGTTGTACGCCTACATAATTTACCTCCCAAACCAAGAAAGGAAAGTCTCAGATCTATGTAGTTCTCAACCCCTTTATATACAGTTCCTGATAGGTTCTTTTGTGGCTCTTCACTCCAGCCCTGAAGTACTCTGTGATCCCAATCTGTTTAATGTGGACCCTCCGTTATAGAATAGAAATAAATTGGTAAAGAGATCCACTAAGTACCCTCATACTAGAGGACATTGTAGGTTAAATCTAGAGAATTTGAGATATCTTCTTAAAGCCAACTCGAAAACCCCCTTAAAAGAACATCGTAATAGGTAGCTTGAAGGTGTCCTGGAATTTGAAGAGCCTCATCTCCCATAACAGCCTGAATAAGATCTGCTATGTTCCACTCGGTAGGTAATTCTCTACCTCTGAGTCAAAGCAACTCCGTGCTATTTTTGCAAATGTCATCAAATAACTGAGTTAACTCAGGTGGAGCGCTTTGCGTGTTTGACCTAGTTGAACTAGTAGAAGAGAAGCTACTAATAGAAGAAGGGAACGAAAAAGTGGAACTCTTCATAAAGCATAGATCACTTATGGTGGGTAGAAGAAAATTATTTTGCATGGGTTTGATTCATTCTTTGACTGCTCTTCTCCCAAAAAGAGAGACTGAATTTCTTCCACCTTCCCTGTATAGGTAGTGAAGAAGTATGGAGCACTTTGGTTGGTTGTTGACCAACGGATAGCATGGGAGAAAGGAGAAAGTTTTTAAGCTAGCTGACTAGGGTTGGTAGCTAAATTCAGTTTTCTAGACCCCATAAAATAAGAAAGTCGTGGAGTGTATAAGTCCCTTTAGAGATAGGGGCTACTTTCTTATGGTAGTAATTGCGAATGAGCAAGTAGGGGGTGACAACTAAAGAGGTAGCGAGACTGACCACAATTTTAAGAATAGGTTGACTTTCTTTCATTTTTGTTATGGAAAGTGAAAGTCGTTTCATTTAGTACAAGATCGCTTCAAACCTCACGGTACTTACACCTCTCGCCTATCAAAGTTCTGTTCAAAAACCTCATTCGAGAACTTATATAGAGAAGGATTTCCCGCGGTGCAATAGTTCTTCCATACCAACTTAGCTGCCTGGCACTGCTATTGGCATAACAACTGGTACACCATAGGTTAGCCCAACCTAGTCCTCTCATACTAGGGTAGGATCTTCGTAGTTCTCTCTTTAACACCAACGGTAGATAGGAATCAAACTGTCTCACGACATTCTAAACCCAACTCACATACCACTTGAATCGATGAACAACCAAACCCTTGGGATCTTCTTCAACCCTAGAATGTGATGAGTCGACATCAAGTTTCAAATGACTCCGTCGATAAGAGCTCTTGGGAGTCATCATCCTGTTATCCCTGGCATACCTTTGATCCGTTGAGCGAGATCCCTTTCACACGGGACTCCCAGATCATTATAGCCGACTTTCATCTCTGTTCTACTAGTCGGTCTCACAGTCAGGCAGGCTTATACCATTACACTCACGAGCAAAATCTTAGCTTGAGCCTACCTTCGCACACCTCTGTTACTCTTTAGGAGGCATCCGCCCCAGATAAACTACCCACCTCGCAATGTCCCTCCTTCCCCAAAATGATTGGTGCGGTGGTTAGGTATCCTTAGATGAAAGAGTGGTCTTTTAGGATTGGTCATTGTTTGTCACCATCTCCAACCTATCTTACATATTAGATTAAGGTTGTCACTGCAAAACTATAATTAAGGTACATGGAGTCTTACCGTCTAGCCATTGGTACTCCACATCTTCACGAAGAATTAAATTTCACCGGTCCATGTAGGAGACAGCGGGGCAGTCGTTACACCATTTGTGCAGGTCGCTACTTATGCGACAAGGAATTTCGATACCTTAGGATAGTTAGAGTTACTATCGCTATTTACTGTCGGTTAGATAAATACTTCCCACAGTGTTAGTTTTAGAATCAATCTTAGTAAAAGAACTCAGCTCAGTAGTACAGATTCAAGACTGTCAGATACAGTCAACTATTAGCATATTCAATTGATCTAGAGATCACCCGCTAGATAGGACTGGTCTCGGACTAAATTAATCATCTTCATTATTAGTAAATTCAGATACCACCCTCTAGATAGTACTGATCTAAGATTCAGTTAATCATTTTCATTATCATTAGATTCAGAGATCACTCACTAGATAGGATTGATCTCAGATTTAGTTAATCATTCTCATTATTATTAGGTTCAGAGATCACCCGCTAGAAAGGACTGATCTCAACCTCAGTACTCAGTTATTAATATCATTAGATTTACTTATTCAGTATCCCAGTATTAGTAAGCTCATATGTCTATAAAGCAATACTCGAAACTCAGTATTCAGTGCCACTATGATTTCAGTTATGGTTTATGCATTCATGCATGTATCCGCATTTAGTATACTCAGATTATTTAGTCAGTATTGTTCATGCATATGAACCCTTGCATTTAGTCTTACCTCATCTAGAGTGCCAGTATATTTCCACGTACTGATGCATACTTTTCTCTTGCGCTATGGTGTATTCTACTATAGGTTCAGAAGCACGAGATCCAAAGTACCCTAAGCAGTTCACATTCATCCAGAAGTAGTAGATTTAGCAGTGAGTCCTCATTATTCAAGGATGTTCTATTATTTTATTATATTTCTAGATTCAGTATTTTATTAGACTGAGTTAGTTGGGGGATTGACCCATCAACTCCTTATTCAGACAAGTTAGGGGCTTTTAGACTAGATGTTCAGAAAATTGTTTTAGTATTTTTATACTTTATTTAGTAGTATTTTAGTTTTGAACCATATGGCAAGTTTCCATCAGTTTTTTCCGTATTTTTATAGTATATTATGTAGTGCTCAGTTACAGGTACCAGAAAAGGGTTAGCTTGTGGTCTTTTGTGATCATAAGCACAGTGTAGTGTTCGGGGTTCAGAATTTGGGGGGTTACAAACTTGGTATCAGAGCCTAAGGCTTAATAGTATCCTAGGAAGTATGAAAGTCGCATCTAGTAGAGTCTTGTGCATGGGTGTGTTGCGCGCCATATTTATAAACAGGAGGCTATAAGATATTTTAGGAAATAGTTTCCCTTCTTTCATGTCACAGATCATGCTATAGGAAAGCCCTCTAAAAAAGTTATGAAGATTCTCAACATGCTCTACTCATGTAAACTCTACCTTACCTTCAAGGTAATAAAAACAATGAAGCTCAAAGTCCTAGAGATAGGGATTTATCAGACCATCCCTACAGACAGTTATGGGGTCGTCCACAGGCTCACCAGTATTCCATCAGATCCTTTCTCAGCAGCCTATGATAGCATATAACCTAGAGTTAGAAGCATGAACCCAGGAGTTTAGCAGTAGTAGAGTTAGGATAGATAGTGTTATCCAGATTAAGCAGATTATGTATTTATGAGGATAGTTGTGCAAAAGGTAAATCAGTAGGCTTGAACAGTGCATACAAGACTTTAAGTTTGTTGATTTGGAACTAAGTGTGAAGGTACGGATATGAGTTAGGAGATATGATCTTAGTAGTCTAGCAAGAAACGTAAGAAGATGGTGTGTATAGTGGGGTAAGCGTGTGTTGAAAAGAGTTTAAGTATGTGACGATAATTCAGGAGATAAAGGAAGTTAAGAGTTGAATCCCAAGGAATAGTATTAGCAGTGAGTTTTTACTTTCAGGTGTAGTCTTTCAGGATGAGTTTATCATTTATGTGCATTATTGAACCCCAGACACTAGAGTAGATTGATTATGGTCCAGTTTAGAGTGTAGAAAAGTGTTCATAGACTTATGATGGTGGCTTAAAGCTAAAGTGGAGAGTGTAATCGAGAAAGTGCAGAAGAATTACTCCAATTGAGCATGAGTTTTCAGTATGAGTTAGTTTGAATAGCCAGTAAGTCAGTTTAGCAGTCAGACAGTTAGATTCGTATAGTTGTTTTCTCATCTTTTCATCTAATCAATCTATCTGAAATCTCAAGGAAAGATAACTATTCCAAGGAAGAAAGTCCTAGTAGTTGCAAGATAATTTTAGTTCATGAGTCATTCATTAGTTTTAGATTCCCGAGGTTCAGTTATGATCCAGATCGAAGGTGCCTTGTACATCGCCTCAATTTTCCCAGTGTTTCAATAAAGTAAGCGTTTTTAGAGGGACATAGAGTCCCAAGGGGGGATACCCCATAATCCCTTAATGCTTTCATGTCTTTAAATCCATTTAGTTGCATGTTCAAATATTTCTCACAAAGTTAGTATCAGTTATCATTGCATATTCAGTCAAGCATTCAACAGGCAGTTCAGTCAAGTATTCATGCATTAGATATGCATGTTCAGTAGAAGAAGCTCAGCTTATCAGTAATTTCAGTCATGCTTTCATGAGAATCAACTCAGTCACATATCCATGCATTAGATATGCATGTTCATTATGAAAATTCAGCTTATCAGTAACTTCAATCGGGTATTCCAAGCATCGGATATTCATATCCAGTAAGAGATCTTAGAATATAACTAGTTCCAGTCATATAGTCGTATTTCAGATGTTCAAATCCCTTAAGTAAGTTCAGTCTATTAGTATTCCCAGCTATTCAGTTCCATTCGAGGACGAATGTTCCCAAGGGAGAAATATTATAATGCCCCGAGAATCCCAACCAATAGAAGAACCATGCTTCAAGCTCATGAGAAATAAATTTTAGTGGTTTGGTAATTTTATGATCAAGTTTGATGTATATTAAGGCCTTAAATACATCCTAGCTATTAGACGAATCAAAATATCCCTTACCAATTTAATTCTTGAGAATGATATTGTCATAGTCAACTTCAAACGAGCATATCTTTTTTTATATTATGAATTTTTGAGCTTATGACCCATTAAAATATATATAATTGAATTATATTTCCAACGATACCAATTTTACTAAAATTCAGTATCGGAGTAAAAAGTTATGGTCATTTTATTAAGAGTTGTTCGAGCTGCCCAGGAGCGACGGGCAAGCTGACGGACCATCAAGTCAGCGATGGACAGCCATTTTGGCCATTGTAACAAGGCAGTAAGGCCATTTTATGGTCCAAAAATAATGGTTGGAGTGACGGTCAATCACCACAGTGACAGTCCATCATCCAGACCATCAACTTTGTCCGAAACAGCGCTGAAACGATGTTTTAAAGGGATTTTTGGGTCTTTTTCCACCCTTTTTAATACCTAAATACATAAAATCAAAGCACATAACTCCTCATTCATCAATAACATCAAAATTAGGGTTTGTTTTAAGATCAAAGCCTAAGAAAAATATTTAAACCCTTCTTCAAGAAACTAAGAAATTCATGTTCTTCAAGTTCAAGAACCATCAAGAAAACATCAAGATCTGTGTTTCCCAATCCAAAAATGTTCAAGAAACGTTAGTTATCTTTCAAGATTCAAGCTTTTGAGGTATATTAGATATTGATTCTCGGGATTCTTCCACCCAAGAAGTTCAAGAATCCTTTTTAAATTATACAGTTTTATGATTTATGTGAGTTGAAGTTCATGCTCATGTTATTGTTGAGTTTTCATTTATGTTCTAGATTATAGTTTCATGATTTAGTCCTAGTATGTGATGATTTGCATAATTTTCATGATAAACCCTTCAAGTTGCATGTTAGTTGATGAAATCATGATACTTAGGTGTAGTATTTGTTGTATAATCAAAGCATGCTCCCCATATGTTTGATAAAATGCTTGTGAAAAGAAAATAGGGTCATTATATCATGTTGACAAGAAATCCCCAAATATGTGTAAGTTCATGCATGTCAAGTGTTTGTTGAAAAGCCTTAGTGAATGAATTGTGACATGTTATCCCGAAATCCCTAATTAGGTGCACTTGAATGCATGTTAAGTGTTTGGTGCATTCCTTATTGAATGAGTTATGAGACAATAGCATGCCTCTCTATATCATTACATGTTTGATGTTTCTAAGTACTTGAAGAGATGCTTTATTAAGTGTATGGTGAATGATAGTCTATTGTTATGATATTCAAGAGTAGTTATGTCTTGTACTATTTATGTTATCGAGTCCTAGGGGTATTTATACCCGAAAAATTAGTTGCTTTTCTAGAGCCAGTGCCAGTTTTATGATAATTTTAGTCAAGCCACGATCCCTAGAACTCAGTCAGTTACAGAACATAGAAAGACTCAGTAATCTCAATATCATTATAAGTCCAGTTCAATATTCAGTTCAGACCTCAGTAGCATTCAAGTACTCAATTCAGAACTTAGTAGTATTCAGTCAGATAATGAAACCCAGTAGTATTCCGTCAGTCTTTGGAACTAAGTGAACTCAGCTAGATCAGTCAAGTAACATGATCAGTAATAGATTCAGCTCAGTACAGTACAGTCTAAGAAAAAGAATCAGTCAGAGTCTGTTCAGTTGGGAGAAAGATTCACCGCCGAGTGAACCTATGGATGAGGGCTCACCCCGAGTGAAACTATGGATGAGGGCTCACCCATTAGAGAAAACTGAGATCCCTAGAAGCAATCCCTAAGTTCTATAATTACATAGCCAACGTAGGTATGAGATGTCACCCGTTAGATAGGACTGGCATACTTAGGGGTCACCCGTTAGATAGGATTGATTCCAGGGGTCACCTGTTATATAAGATTGACTCCACAGTAGTTGTTTCTTTACCCGTGGTACGGTACTAACACCCTTCCAACTGGGTTACAGGTTGGACCCCAACTTAGCTAGAAGGGGTATGTCGATTAGATGAATACTTCCCACAGTCTCAGTTTTAGAATTAATCTTAGTAAAAGAACTAGCTCAGTAGTAAAGATTCAGGACTGTTAGATACAATCAACCATTAGCATATTCAATTGATCTAGAGATCACCCGCTAGATAGGACTAATCTCAGACTAAATTAATCATCTTCATTATTAGTAGATTCAGAGATCACCCGCTAGATAGGACTGATCTCAGATTCAGTTAATTATTCTCATTATCATTGGATTCAGAGATCACCCGCTAGATAGGACTGATCTTAGATTCAGTTAATTAATCTCATTATTATTAGATTTAGAGATCACCAGCTAGATAGGACTGATCTCAACCGCAGTACTCAGTTAACAACATTAGTAGATTTAGTTATTCAATATCCCAGCATTAGTAAGCTCATATGTTGGTAAAGCAACACTTGAAACTAAGTATTCAGTACCACTATGATTTTAGTTATGGTTTATGCATTCATGCACGTATCCTCATTTAGTATACTCAGATTATTTAGTCAGTATTATTCATGCATATGAATCCTTGTATTTAGTCTTACCTCATCTAGCGTACCAGTATATTCCCACGTACTGACGCATACTTTTCTCTTGCTCTATGGTATTTTATGCCATAGGTTCAGAGGCACGAGATCTAGAGCACCCTTAGCAATTCAGATTCAACCAGAAGTAGTAGACTTAGTAGTGAGTCCTCATCATTCGAGGATGTTCTATTATTTCATTATATTTCCAGATTCAAAATTTCAGTAGACAGACTTAGTTGGGGGATTGTCCCATTAAATCTTTATTCTGACAGTTTTAGGGCTTTCAGACTAGATGTTCAGACAATTGCTTTAGTATTTTTGCTACTTTATTCAGTTGTATTTTAGTTTTGAACCATATGGCAAGTTTCCACCAATTGTTTTCCATATTTTTATATTATATTATGCAGTGCTCAGTTATAGGTACCAAAAAAGGGTTAGCTTGTAGTCCTTCGGGATTATAAGCACCGTGTAGTGTCCAAGGTTGAGAATCAGGGGCGTTACAACCATGTTCTTCGGATGGAAATTCAGAACTTGAACTTGAAATTTAAAATCTTTACCTTATTCTCCAGGCAAGCTTTTGACTTGCTATTTCTTCACCCTATTTTCCAGATGGGCTTCTGACTTGCAATTTTCTTACCCTATTTTTTAAGTAGCCTCTTGACTTACTATTTATTCACCCTATTCTTTAGGTGGGCTCCTAACTTGCGATTTCTTCACCCCATTTTTCAATCGGGCTCTTAACTTGTTTTTTCCTTCAGGCGGGCTCCTAACTTGAAATTTCTTCACCCTATTCTCCAGGTGGGTTCTAGACTTGCAATATCTTCACCTTAATCTCCAAACGCACTCCTGACTTGCAATTTCTTCACCCTATTCTGTGAGCTCTCGGCTTGCAATTTATTTTACCATATTCTTAATGCAGGCTCCTAACTTACACTTTCTTTATCTTATTATCCAGGAGGGCTTCTGAATTGCTATTTCTTCACTCTATTCTCCAGGCAGGCTCCTAACTTGCTATTTCTTCGCCCTATTCTCCAGGTGGGATCCTAACTTTCTATTTTAAATTCTTGCTTGTTCTCTAGATGAGCTCCTAAACTAAAGTCAAAACTAGAACAAAAGTTTTCTCAAACAAAGATAATGATAAAAAAGATCTCATTTTTCAGAAAATAAAATCCCATTTTCTAGCAGGGTTCTAAACTTTAAGTTGTTTCAAGTAACATGAATAAAATTTTTCCCTAATTTATCATTAGAAAAATTTTGTGAGCATCAAACCAAATCATAACTCCCTATGCACAATGCAATGGTAAATCAAGACTCAGATCAATAAATGCATCTCTTGAGAGTAAAATTGAATGACCAAGACTAAAAATTCCATCTCTCAAGAGTAAAACTGAGAGATTTTGATTAAAAAGTGCATCTTTTAGGATTAACAGTTCAAATTAAAAAGTGCACCTCCTAAAAATAAAAAATGAAGGACTCAAATTAGAAAGTGTGTTTTTTAAGGGTACGAGATGATGAATTTTACCATAATTGTGATTATCAAACCTGTACAACAATATTTGTCTCTTGCACTTACAGAAGTAAGGAATTGCAGATTTTGATATTTCGGCTTTAAAGTTCTTGATTTGAAGGTCACATGTGTTTCTGTTTCACATAAAGAAAACTTGTGAGTATAAAGACATGGTGGCTTGTTTGTGGCTTTAACTTTTGAGGTAATCATTATTGCATTTATCATAAATAATATTGCTTCCAACTATTGGAATATGTCATCGATTTGTAGCACCATTGATCCAAACTCTGATTATTAAAAGTAACTCTAAACAAACACAATATCTTTGTTTTTCTATGTCTCTTAGATATACCTTTTGAACCTTGGTATTTCCATGATCCCCTAACTTGTTTGTTTACAAAAACTTTCTACATATCTTGTTTCGACATACAATCATGTTTATTTCATGTGTTTTCCTTTTGTCTTGCTTTGTGCAATTGAAGATGTTGGTAGCAAATTTTGAAATCCTTTCTCTCTTGTTTTTACATAGACTTGACTCAAATACATGAGAAGAGAAATAATGATTTTCTATTTGGATGACAGACTCAAATGAACAAAAATAGAAATATAGAGAAGAAAGAAAAGACAATGAAAGTCCCCTTTTCGAAAACGGAGAAAAGAAAAACTTACCTGTCAGCTCTAATGATTATGACATACATTTGGATTAAGCTGCCTAATCTTTCCACCCAAACTTTTTACCAACTGTTGTTGAGTTAGTGACCTAAAAACTGAGTTGCTTTCTTCACACAATTGTACACATAGATTTCATTCGGCTAGTGGTGTCTTGAAGGGTTTTTGCCAACAAATCTCTTCCATTTTTATTTCTCTCAGCTCACTATCACCTTACGTTCCCAAGAGGAATTTCACAAATAAGACTCTCTCATTTTTTTTCTTCACTCAACTCGTCATCGTCCTACGGTTCCCGTAAACGTTTTCGCCTATAAGACTCTCTCATTTTCATTTTTCTCAACTCATTATTGTCTTACGGTGCCTATGAGGATTTTCACCAATAAGACTCTAAATATTCATTTATCTTTCTGATTTCTTATGCTGATGAAGACAAGTAGTACCCGAAATAAAACATCATATATCCATTACATTCTTAGCCTTAATATTCTCAAAGATTGATTTGAAGTTCTTCTTTAATTGTAACATGGATTTTGGATATGGTGAGAAAGAAAGGATGGTATGAGGCTCAAACGATACTTGAAATGAGTGAAATTTACAAATTTTGGAATCCAATCAAGCAATGAATAATAACTCTCGCCCCAATTTCTTTTGACCGGGTGATTGTAAATTATTTATTTGATTGGATCGAACCCCAGATTAGGATTGTCTATGTATCTTATCATTGCAAGAATCAGATCAAATGTTGTTTAGACAACTTGTTCTTTTTCTTGATTTTAATTTTTTTTCTCTTTGAGACTTTTGCTGACTCTATTTTTCTTGATGCTCTTATCTATTTTTTTACTCACTCTTTTTTTTAACTTTCCTAACGCTATTGTTTTGCTCGATAATTCTTTTTGAACTTTAATTGACTCCATATTAATTCTAAAAGATGGGTACGAAAGAAAAAAGAAAACTAAAGCTCAAACAGGGTAAACAAAGGATGACAAAATATTTGGATGGCAGAATAAAATGCCTTCATCATATGAATCATTAAAAATACAAGTACATAGCATACAATATGAAAATAAAAGATGAAGATCACTTATACCATCTTTTTGAAAACACTAACTTTCACTGAGCATGTGTGTTACTTCTTTTATGCACTTATCAAACATACAAATTCATCTTATTTATACACACCTCACATCAGATGACTCATATTTTATTGAGCAAATTTTCATTTGTTTCTCTTGACAGAAGAGATGCTTCCTCCACTGTTTGATCCATTCAAAATGATTGAGATATATCTTTGAATTGATGACTAAGTTATTCTTGTGATTCTCAAAGTGATTGCCTTAATTTATTCATGAAAAGCTTCAATTTGGTCGCCAAATGTCTCAACACTCTATCTACTTTCTCAGATGCTCTTTTTCTAAATTTAACATTTTGATTTAATTTTCATAATCAAACTAGATTTTAAGATCTGACTGAAAATCCCCCACACATGCCATATCGCTAGAATCAACATAAAATATACTGTGTAAAGAAAAAAAATAATACATCTTAAAAAGCAAAAGCAAAAAGGGACACTATATTTAGTTTAAAGGAAATACAAGAGGGTTTGAACATAAGCGACAGAAAAATAAGATAGATCCCAAACTACAACCCTAAAATAATTCGAATAACAGAAAAAAATCACAAACTACAAAAAATCCTTCCTAGTAAGGAAAGGAATAACTTCCCAATTACTGAGCATGACACCTTAACATCAGCATGACTAGAGCTTTTACCACTAACAAATACATTTTCCTCATAAAATAAGTCCAGGATCCCTATGTTCAATGCGTTGTTTCCCTCATATTATGCATTATCGTGTATTGATGAAAGACTCTGTATGACGCTCGACACTACTTGAAATGTCAATGTCTTACACCACAATCAATTTTTCTTGAATTATCCTTTCCATTTCTCTCTTCAAAGTACGACAATCTTTAGTACTGTGACCTTAAAAATCAGAATAATATGCACATCGTATATTAGGATCAAAATTTCTTAAAATGGGTCAAGAGTAAACCCTAGAAGAGGAGTATTCATGCCCACTATCTCAATTTCTAAAATAAACTAGTACACAATTCCCCAATTGGTGTGAAATTATCCCTTGGATTTTTTCTCTTTGCAAATTCTAGCCTGGGTTAAAAATTAGAATTAGGATTTTCTTGGGAAGCATGCAGGGGTCGAGGACGATTTTAAGGAATTGATGTAATTCATTATAGATAAGTAGATGGACGAGTATGCAGTTGTTCATTGTTCAAAGGATAATGAGAAAGTGGAATAGAATATCTTGAATTTTAGAGAAAGAAACCTTATTGCAGGTAAGTGTATGGATTTGATGTATAGGCTCGGGATTGAGGTTGACAATATTGGTGAGTTGAACCTCTTGAGCTCTGGTGGCCCCGGTACAACAATAGCTATATTTTCCTTCTTCTTTCATTCAGTTCCCTCAATTGATTACAATACCATCCCAAGTGTCTCACATAATCCTCATGTCCATCATGCTCCTCCTATTCCAATATCTTAAAGTGAGGAGGAAGCTTAATATTTTGAAGCATGCCCAGTCCTTATATGAAACATCTTTATAAACAACAAGTCCCAGAAAATTTTTCATATCCTTTTCTACGTTCTTAATTTTTCTAGCCATATTCTCTCGCTCTCCTGTCATGTCAAGCTTCTTGGTAAGAAATCTTGGTGGTCCAGTTAACTTAGGTTCAGGAGTATAGCAGAGATCATTAAGAGTATTGAACATATATTCACTAGCAGATTGGGGAAACACAATCGTTGGGATGATAGCTAAGGTGGGATCCTCAATAGAGGGTTGAGAAGCAAAAGAATGAACAATAGGTGGTGCTGGAATTATGATAGATTTATGCTGAGGGGATGAAAAATGAGTGATGGAAGCATTGGGATATTCTTGGCGTGTATGTTGTGGTGCATCAATGATGGCAAGAAACTGAGTTTGCGACATTGGTGGAAGACTAAAGGTATTTGTAGGGTCAATAGTAGGGAATGGAGGAGAAGGCAACCCACTGACCCAAGCTTGATGCATTTTCATCTTGTATTGTCTTAGTCTCAAAATCTCTTACTTTAAACTCACATTTTCCTTACCATTTGTCTAATTCATGATGTCACTCTTAATATCCTTGTTGGACATAACCAACTCTTTCTTGGACTTGGTATAATATAGATGACCAGACAGAATGCCACAAACCAACCACCTTAAACTAACTGAACAATAGAGGTAAAAAATAAATAAGAGTTCAACACTTTCTCTAAATCCATTTCCTCTCTTTTTCTTCCTTTTTTTGAAAAGATCACTGAATCCTACAATGGCACCTACGTATCTTATCCCCGAGAGAAAGAATTAAGTTTGCGTTGTTCATGAAAATTTGCCAGAATAGACCAATCACACTCTTTCTTTCTTTTTCCCCTTTTTTTATGAAATTTTAGAGGAAAAGAAAATAACAAATTTATTTTCAAAAGTGAATGAAAATCTTTTAAATTTTGCAGCTTTTAAATCCCCTGAAAAAATGAAACCTATGATTATCAAAGATTTTTTATATATATTATTATATGAAAAAATGCATAGCTCAACTAATCTATTACCAAATGAAAATTAATTGTATTTTCGTATGAAGAAACACATCAAAAAAAAACTAATCTAAAATGAAGAGTAAAGAAAATCTTTCTTTTTTCTTTATTATTATTTTCAAAATATATTGACAAAAATTTTAGATTTTTGATTTTTTAATTGCATACACAAATGAAATCTAAAACTATTAAAGAAACTTTTTTTGTCATTTTCTTTTAAAATCATATATGAACACCTACTCTAAATTAAGAGTGGAGAAAATTCTTTCAATTTTTTTTTTAAAAAAAAAGATCACCGAATTCAGGAAAGGTTGCCTATGCATCTCACTCTCGAGAGAGAAGAATCAGGTGTGCGTAGTTCATCCAGATTGGATAGTTAAAGATTATATAACAGACTGAACCTTAACTTGAGAGACGAGGCCAAAAACTAGATGATGAAAACTGGCAATAATTATTTTTTGTTTTCAATTTGAAACTTCATATGAAAATAGAACCAACAACTACAAAAGGAATTTTTTTTTTGTATTTTTAAATAAAATTATTCAAAAATAAAGCATCAACGTAAAAATATTTTTGAAGTTTTGACGTATCAAACATGTAGACACTAAAAGCAAAACCTTTTTGACATTGTCATTATACAAAATGCACAAAAACTATATAAAAATCTTTTTAAATTTTCCTATATATAAATGTATAAAGCTCTTACAAAATATTTTTTTGTCAAACTTTCAAGTTATAAATGCGTGCTAAAGAAAATAAAAGAATTTTTTTTTTGATGTTTTGAAATTTGAGAAAATGCGTGCAAAAGGTAAAAAATATTTTTAAATTTTTTATTATGAAAAACAAAAGCCATAAAGAACTCCTATAAACTATGAAACTCTTTTCTCTATTCTTTTTTTCTTTTTCTTTTTTTTCTGGCCTTCCCTTACCTAAACAAACTTTTCCCTCAATTTTAGCGCATACTTCCCTAAATCATTCCATCAATGACCCTTTTACCCTCAATGATGCAACAAGTAGCACATAGGGATGCCTAGGGATAAATCTCCTACAAAGGACCAAATGGGTCCCACTAGATCACAACATGATGCATATAAAAATAACCTAAAGGCTGACCTAGGCCGAGGTTCAACTAAAAAGGTTGTTCGAGGGATCATATGATCGATGGTGGCTGTGATTTCTTTTCACCCACTGCATACACTTTGCAACTCTCTCTCTCCTAAAATAAAGGTGATTCAACGAAGGTTTGTGTACACATGTGTACTACGAGACTTGTTTTGGACGAAATGACTCAAGGTAATGTATATAATGACAGATATAAAGCAGTAACAAATAAAGAAAAAGTATAAACAAATAGCACGTAGACATTCATTAATAAAAGAACGACAACACAAAAAAGACATCTATACACCTATAGTGTCAAACCAAGCTGATACAACTCAAAAATGAAGCTTGAATTCTAAAATTCCCAGGAGAGTTGCTAGAGATGTTGCGCCCCTTTGTTAAACCTAAAAGGATTGAGTTTTCAGTTCAAAAAGGATTTTTATTTATTAAAGTGACTAAAAATGAAATTGTGTTTTGAAAAAAAGAATTGCAATTAAAACTCTAAAATTGCCACTTGGCATTGTTTGGTGTGTCATTTCACCTTTTAAAATTCCTTTTATCAAAACCAATTGACTTTTAAAACTGATCTACTAACAGAGATTCCAATTAACGAATTTTGTTGACTGAGGGAATGTGTTAGACACCCCTTGATGCTATGGTTCAAATATGATTGCTTCGTAATTGGTTAATATGACACTATAAAGTGAATAACACAACAAAAGTGCTAAAACAAATAAACAATCAAACAAATAGAAATAAAAAAAATAATGTCCAGTCCGAATTACACCAGGGAAGGAAAAGGGAATTCAAAGTTTCAGAAAATGCAGTACTAGAGACACAATATCCAGTACCACTGCAGCAGTACCCCAATGGTGGTTATTATCGCTATGGAGATACTGCTACAACATAAAATTATCACTGCAGCAGTTCGTCATCTTCAACCTGCCAACCTTCCCTCCTATGAAAGATTTTTGACTTTTCTCAATATTTTTTAAAATTAAGCATGGATCGAATTCTGGAAAGTGCATATAAATATTTTTACACAAAAAAGGGGGTGTGGAACACCCAAAATTAAACCAAAATCAAAGAATTTCATTGGAGAAGATGGCCTTTCAATTCAACTCTCCCATGATCGAAAACCACCATGAACTACGTTAATATTACATTTTGAATTTTGTAGGAGTGTTGAAAACAAAAGAAGACTAAGTATGCCAGCTACTATAGTAACACCTCGAGTCTGCACCCCGGATGCCACACGGTGCTTATGACCCTAAAGAATCACAAGCTAACTCATGACTGGTACCTGTTGTGATCACCGAATAATAATACTGCAATAATACGGAAGCATGACAAAAATGTCATAAGGTTCTCAAAAATACTGATATGAGTACTGAAATACTGATAGAAATACTCAAAACAAAATAGAATACTATCTAAGCAAATCTTGTCTGAAAGACTCTAACTTTCTGAATATGGAGTCGATGGGACAAGCCCCCAACTAACTCCTACTACTGAACATACTGAACTAATGAAATAAATGAACTTTGTCCTCGAACTATGAGGAATCACTACTGTAACTACTGCTGATAGTCTAAACTGCTAAGTACAGTTAGGTGCCCGTGTGTCTGAACCTATAATATGAGACATCATAGTGTAAGGAAAAGAGTATGCATCAGTACTTTAAATGTGCTGGTATTCTAGGTGAGGCAAGGTTGTATGCACGGGATCATATGCATGAACAATAACTGACTGAGTGATATGAATATAAATAGGTAGGAGTATAAGACCGACTTAACATACTGTAACTACTGAGCATGCAATGCTACACATATACAAGTATATAATTTTTTAAGATTACACTAAAGCTGAGTACTGAGTTTTGATAACTAAGTAACTGATATCTGAGGGTACTGATAACTAGGTGACTGTATCTGACAGTAATGGTCCTGTAGAACTTAACTAAGCCTGGTGTTGAGCTAGATGACTGTATCTGACAGTCCTAATTCTGTAGAACTGAACTGAGTTCTATGCTATGTCTGAAACTAAAACTGTGGGAGGTAATCATCTAACTAACATGCCCCAAATCTAAACTAATAGGGGTCCAACCTATGACCCCAGTTAGAAAGGTGCTAATAGTGTGCCACATGTACTAACACTGGAAAACTAAGATGTCAAGCCTAACTAGCGGGTGACATCTGGTCGGAGTCAAGCCTAATCTAACGGATGACCCCTGGGAGGTAGTCAAGCGTAGTATGACTGGTGACTCCTCATCCTGTACTAGCTACGCAATTTTAGAGTACAGAGACTGCTACTAACGACTCTTCCTCTCTGATGGGGAAGCCGTAATCCCTGCACTCACTCGATGTTGAATCCTACTCCCAACTGAAAGACACTGAGTATTAAACTGAACTGAACTGGACCAATACTGAGTTTTACTGAGTTTGGAAAATGACTGAGTTCACTGAATTCTGCTAACTGACTGAGTACTACTGATCATGACATTACTGGGACTATTTTGTAACTGATTATGGCTCTAGGTAAATAGCTAGATTTTTAGGTATTAAATACCCCCAGGACTCGATAGCATCAATAATAATGAGACACGACAATACTTAAAAACATAACGATAATCAAATGTCCACAATACATTTACTAAGGCACTTTGACAAATATTTGAACTTGTACATGAATAGAAAAGCATGCTAACATATCATGATCTCACCATTCCAATCATATGGGCATTCTATCAAATACTTACAAGGTATAGATTTGACATGGAAGTAATTTTAAACATTTAGTTCTAGCATGAATTCATCATTAAGATCACCAATGGGTCACAATGCATAATTTATTCACTTAGGCATTTTGTCAAACACCTAGGAGGCATAACTTGTACTTGAGCATGAATAATATATTGATGCATCATGACTATAACCATCAATTCATAATTCAAGGGTTTCAACATGGGGCTTAAAAAATTTACATACATGGTATCTTATATTCATGAAAACTATAATTAAATCTTGGATTGAAAACCTATACAACAACATGAACATGAAACAACCCAATTGGTACATGTAATTCATAAAACTATTAACTTGAGATTTTAAAAAAGGTTCTTGAACTCCAAGGGTGGAAGGAAACCCTTGGATGAACACTTAACATACTTTACTTGTTAATTTTGTGGAGATTGGGGTGAGTTCTTGAGGCTTGATTCTTGAACTTGATGAAGCTAAAGCTTGTTCTTGAGAGAATTTTGTGAAAATGATGAACAATTTTACTATTTGGGGGTTTAATCCCGCGTTATGGACCTATTGGGAGAAGGAAAAATGACCCATTTGCCCTTAAAGACGTGGAACATAACTACAGGAAAATACATGGGCCAGACTAGCCAGTGCACTGTGGGCTCTGGAGCATCGCTCTAGGTGAGGCGCTGCAGGCTTATTACCTCGAGCCACTGTTTCTGAATTCCGAACACGCTCTTACGCTTGTCCAAAAATTTTGAAACTCACCTGGAATGTAATATGGACTTCCCCGATATGAATCAACTTAAAAACTAGCTTTCTAAGGTCGGTAAGGTCATAAATAAATTCCTCAAAGTTCAAGGACTTTAGAAAAGACTAAGTCCTAACACTTGGCCAAAAATTTTCTAAGTTTGGGACCCCTTTTTATGCTCTAAGGGACTAATTTAAGCTTAGAATTTTGTGGGGTCTTACAACTACATATAATAAGTACATCACGAAAATCAAGTTTAGAATCTCTTGTATTAATATTATCAGGTCATGGGATTTATGTTTGAATATCAAATGTCCTTAATTGTGAAATATTGTTGTTATATATTGTGTTCACATATAGGGTCCAAGTTGGACGTTCTTACCGAGGTAACCCATTGCAATAGCTTTAGGTTATGATATTGACTTAACTACTGGTGGGATGTAGTAGGTGCCATCATGACTTGAAAATTGAGTCGTGACAAAATTAGTATCAGAGCCTAGGGTTCTCTCCAGTGGTATAGGACGTCTTGATGAGTTCTTATTTAATATTCTTTTACGTGCTCTCCAGTGGTATGGAACACTGTGATGAGTTCTTTATTATGTTCTCTTTTATATACATCCCGAAGGTATGGGACGTCATGGTAAATTCTTGTGTTTATGTTCTAAAGATGGTTGATGATGATTATGGCAAGTAGATGCTTTGCGATTGTGTATATGGCTTTACGTTTTTGAAACGATACTCAGTTTTTATGGAGATTATGGGGTATATTGAGATAGTATGTCATGTTATTGCTTATTAATATAGATGTTGTTACAGTGGTATCAAAGCAGATTCAGGTTCGATCCTATTCCTTGACTTTAAGATCATTGTCTTACTCTATATCGTCTTTACATTATATTTGAGCTCAGTCGACTGATGATTCCTACTGAGTACCCGTGTTTTGGTACTCATACTACATTTTTGTACTTTTTCATGCAGACCAGGTTCTAGTTATCGCCGTTAGGCTAGTTCGTGCGGGTTGACTATTCGAAGACAGGGTGAGCTATTAGGGATTGAGTTGCCCTCTTTCCCCTCTATCTTTATTTGTCTTTTTCTTTTGAGACAAATGTATGAAACTATTTAAGACATTTTAGATTCTGAGATTGTAAATTCCTCTTGTCAAGTTTAGAAGCTCTTGTATTAATACTATCAAGCCATGGATTTGTGTTTGAACATCGGTTGTCCTTAGTTGTGAAATGTTGTTTTTATATATTGTGTTCACATATAGGGTCCAAGTTAGACATTTTTACTAAGGTAACCTATTGCAATAGCTTCGGGTTACGGTATTGGCTTACTTACCAGTGGGATGTGGCAGGTTCCATCATGACTCAGAAATTGGGTCGTGACACTGCTGCTAACTGTTATTGTGGTAACTCATCCTCTGAATCGGCTTCATCTTGAATTTTTGTGCTCTAAGAATTATATATAATTGGGTGATTGTCCTAATAATAAATTATGTAATTTATCTCAGAGGAAAAACGTAGGAATAATCGTTGGGCCAAGATTAGACAATATTATAATGGTCGATCATTAAAGAGTATGGTTATATGATGGGATAGCATACATTAAGAAATTTTTGTACGGTCTAGTTATGGGTAAATAACTCGTCACATATTCATGCAAATATTTTGACCTCACCCTTAGGATCGTTTAGGGATGAAAGACGGGTAAATTTGTATATAATATAACAATTAAATGGTCATTATATGTGAAAATATTTCAAAAATAATTTACATTAAATAATAGGCTCAAAATGGATCCAAAAAATTTAAGTCAAAAAAAAATCGAGACCTAAGGTAATTTGGGCCAAGAGGCCCAATAAGGAGTTGAGTTCGCCTGCCAATAACCATTGCAGTGGTAGATTTACCGTTGTGCTTGTGATAAGCCAATGATATGTTAAATATGTGTTATGTGTATGGTTGTTGATAGTAATTTATATTAACTTGTTGTGATGTTTGACTCTTGAATATAATTGTTAAGTGTGTGTGTAGTTGGATGGTGTGTAGCTAAGCAAACTGGTAGATATAAGGATCGGGTGTGATCTTAGGAGTGTCTTTATTTTTTTGACTTGAGATATAAATCATCTCTACATGATTTGAAGTACCACTTGTCCTCTATCCAATCCCATATGAACTACGCTGATGCTTAGCTATTGGGGTAATACTTGGAGGGCAAGGAATTGAGTGGGAAAGAAGATTGATAAAGTGTAGAACTATTTAATTTAATAGATGAAAACTTTTGTTGGTTAAGGTTCAGAGTTATTAAAATTGTGAATCCAAATTACATTGAGTGTAACAAGAGATTTTTAAGTTACTTGAACATGCATAAAAAGAGTTTTTCATAAAAAGAACCTAAGATTGGGTAAAGGAAGATATTAAAGCAAAGTTACTGGAGGCTACTGCCGCAATGAATCTTTTACCGCCGTAGCGGCTTCAGGCAGAATCCTGTCAGGTGCATCCCCTGTTTTTGCAGTTTTGTAATTGTTGTAAACAACCCTATTTTAGAAGCAATATAGTGATATAAATTCATCCAGCATGCATTATAAAATAAGACTATTAATATTAAGGGGTGGGAACAAAAAAGTCTAAATAATGCAAAAAAATGATAGTAATTAATTTTACATATCCTAAATGGGGACAATCCAAATCCAAAACCAATAAAATATAACCTAAAGGAGGGGAGGGACTCTAACTGGTGGCACTATCTCCGAGGCTCAAGGCATTCGATCCCTCCTCTTCCATGTCACTGAGAAGGAAAAACTCCTCTGCATCCTTCCTAGTCAGCTTTGGCAACTTTTTTTGGAGGGAGGTGCACCCGGATATCACATGGACCACTTTCCACATCCTTACAGGCATGAAGTCACTAGTGTAACGCATTTTATTCCCTTCATTCAACTCTTCTCAAAACTTTGCATAAGCTCATACCGGGTCCGTTGGTACGGCAGTATAGCTAAAAGGAATAATTCGGGAGGAGGCAGCTGAGATCTCTCTACAATACTCCAGACAACTGCAAGACCGGCCTCCCAACCCCCAAAATATGCAGGGATCTAAGAAGAAGGGGCACTCGACCCCCAGCTCTACCAGCCCGACTATTCTCAACTTTCTCCTCTACCTTTATCTTCTTCTACTCCCTCCTCGATGTCATTTCCCCATAATAGGTTGTATGCCACCTAATAGTCATCCATGGTGTGTTGAACTTACCGGAGGTAATTTCACCTTAACGCAAGGAGAGGTAACCAATAAAGGTAAGAGAAGGTCTGTTAGCTAGCTATCCTAGCATAGAAATAATGCCAGACATCAACAATTTGCACTCCTATTCACTTGAACCCTTGTAAGAATGCAAGCCATCACTATGGACCAATAGAAAGCCACATTGGTAATATTTTTTTAGGGACGTATCCTTGGGGACACCAATTGTAAAAATACCTTGCCTCGATTGAGAAATAAGTATATTTGGTCTCTTTGGTGCTGGATCATCACCTCAGCAAACCGTTCTTCAATGCTAATACCCTAACCGTCTATTTTAAGTCTAATACTTGAATAGTGCCTACAAGCAACATTAAAAGGGTTGGGATGCGCAAAAAAATTTTGATAGTCTCTGCATCTAGAGACACTATTACCTCAAACACGAACAGTGGGGAGGGATACTGAACAGACCACTGTCTGGAGGTTAGCATAAAACTCCCTAAGACCTTCATGTTATGCTCGATCGATAGCTTCCACCCTAGCGCCTTCAGCTAGGCATAACACCTCAGCAACTCCTCCTCCACATCCTTCATCACCATCCCCCATTCATAAATGAAATCCTAGTGTGCAACCTCTCTTTATATGGTCTCGACATTCATCATTGGGGAATCTATGATAAGTTGGTTATGGGGGAATTCTGATCCTGTAATTACCATAAAAAATAATTAGAAACATATCAGAACACTAGGGGAGGGAAAGGGAATTCAAAGTTTTAGAAAATTCAGTATTAGGACACACTTCCCTATACTGGCGCAGCTGATAATTTACCACTGTAGTGGTAGCTCAGCAATCATTATTACAACTACGACAACACCATTGTTGCGGTAAAGTTATCGTTGCACCGATAAATTAGTTTTTGAAGTGAATTCATCTTAAATTTTAATACTCTGAAAAATTATATATATTCGGGTGATTGTCCTATTATAAATTGTGTGATCCATCTCAGGAAAGAAACATAGGAATAGCCGTTTGGCCTAGATTAGGCAATGTTGTAGTGTTCGTCCATTAAGAATATGGTGGTATAATGAGCTAGAATATAATGAGTAATTCTCATATGGTCCAGTTATGGTTGACCTACTCCTTAGGACCATTTGTAGATGAATGACGGATAAATTAGTATCTAATAGAACGATCCAAATTATAGTTACGGATGAAAATACCTCAAAAATAATTTATAACAAATAATAGACTCAAAATGGATCTAAAAAAATTAAATTGAAAAGAAAATTGGGACCTAAAGCAATTTGGTCCAAGAGGCCCAATAAGGGGCTAGGCCAGCCTGCTAGCAACCGTTGCATCGTGATGGTAACAGAAAGGATGAATTTTGGATGCGAAACCATACTTCAATTTTATATTTATAAGAAAACATGCGAAACCATATATTATTGTAATTTAAAACAACTTTTAGGCACAAGGACGAAAGGAGTGTCCTTACTCAAACCCCGCATACCTTGAATTAGAAGCTTTGGATGAACTTTTGCTTTTGGGACTCTATTCGTACTCTTGAACGAGGGTTCTTGAAGCCCTTGACTTGGGAACCTTGAATCTTGACTCAATTTAGAAAATTTATGGTGGATTCTTGAGATTCTTAGAAGAGGTTTTGGATACTTAGGATTTTTGTTAAGACAAAACTTGAGAAAAACTTCATAGAATGCTTATAAATGACTTTAATTTGGTGTTTGTACGGTATAAGAGGCTTGGAAAAAGTCCAAAGTGCCCTTTTTAACTTATGTACGAAGCTAGAAAAATTGAACAAGAAATCTAATTTTATGGGCCAGCGCGATGTGCCACTATCGCAGTGGCTCACTGGAAATTGACAAATGGGAATCTGGGAGTCACCGCGACACGAAGCCATCGCATTGCCCCACTAGTTGGGACCTGAAACTTCTGCGTGACGCGTCACAATCGTGCTAGGCCACTGGAAATTAACTAATGGGAAACTGGCATCCTCCGCGATGCGCAACTATCGCAGAGTTCCACCGGAATTTAACAATTGTCAAATAGACCCTCTCCGCGATGCGCCAAGTGTTGAAATGATGTTATTTTACGACTAGGACTTAAATTAGCCATAACTTCTTGCCCGGGCATCGGATTTGGGTGAATCTAATATCGACGGAAAGCTTATCAAATTTCCCATGTGATAAAAAATTGAAATTAGGGAAATTCTATATGGTTAAAATGATACTCACTTAGGAAGTCACTCCTTAACCTTCTTGAGGAGAAATTCGGCTTAGGAAAAATTTGAGGTATTACAATATCTCCCCCTTGGAAACATTCGTCCACGAATGTCTCTAGTTAAGCTAAGAGCACGGAGGAAATTGAGTACGTAAAGCTGGAAGAACTCGCTAAACTGACTCTATGTCTTTCTAAACTCTTGAATACTTTAGAGAATGCATGAACTTAATAAGGGTAGAGGCACAGCTAAACTTTAGATTAGAAGGGATGAATTAAGAAAGAATATTACCTTCGGCTTGATCTGAACTCACAGAAAAAAGGTGCGGGTACTTGGTTCGCATGTCTACCTCGGCTTCCCAAGTAGCGCCCTCAACTAACTGGTTCTGCAATAAGACCATGACCAAGGGAACCTCTTTGTTCTTCAGTCTATGGATCTAGTAATCTAGAATCTCAACGGGAATCTTATCAAATAAAGGACTAGTCTAAATATCAGTGCTCTCTGAATGATCTACTACCACAGAATCACTAATGTAATTCTTAAGCATGGAGACATAAAAGATAGGACGAACGGCTGAAAACTCTGCGGGAAACTCAACTTTATAGGCTACTTTACCAACACGGCTCAAGACTCTATAGGGGCCAACATAACGGGGGTTAAGCTTTTCCTTTCTACCAAACCTCTTCACCTCTTTCATAGGTGAAATCTTCAAGTACGCCAAATCACCCACCTCAAACTCAAGGTCTCTTATCCTCACACCGGTATATGACTTTTGACGACTCTGAGCTGCCTTCAACCTTTCTCTAATCAACTTCACCTTTTCTATAGCCTCAAATACTGCATCAGGCCCAATCACAGCAGCCTCACCAACTTCAAACCAACCTATGGGAGATCTACATCTTCTACCATACAAAGCCTCAAATGGTGCCATCACGATACTAGCATGGTAACTATTGTTATAAGCAAACTCGATTGTGGCAAATGCTCATCCCAAATACCTTTAAAATAAAGTACACACGCCCTCAACATATATTTTAGGGTCTGTATGGTCCTCTCAACCTGACCATCTATCTGTGGATGAAAAGCGGAACTCAAATAAACTTGGGTGCCAAGAGCCCTCTGGAAAGCTCTCAAAAACTGAGAAGTGAACTGAGTACCTCTATCTGAGATGATAGAAAAGGGAACTCCATACAACCTGACCAACTCCTGAATATACAATCTAGCATAATCCTCAGTTGTATAAGATGTATGCACAGGTAGGAAATGCGCTGACTTAGCTAATCTATCTACAACAACCCAAATAGAATCATGATGAAGCCACGAAAGAGGTAAACCAGTCATAAAATCCATATTCACCCCTTCCCACTTCCAAGTGGGAATACCAAACTCTTGTATCACACCACCAGGTCTTTGGTGCTCTATCTTAACCTGTTGGCATATTACACACTTCACAATAAACCCATCTATATCCTTCTTCATACCACTTCACCAATAAGTTTCCCGCAAGTCGTGGTACATCTTGGTAGTGCCAGAATAAATAGAATATCACGTGACATGTGCTTCATCCATAATTCTTTGCCTTAGATAACCCTCACTAGGAACACACAATCTACCCTGCAATCTCAGCACACCATCTTCCCCTTAGGAGAAGACCTCTACCTTTTGGTCCTTAACTGACCCCTTCAATCTGACCAAACTATCATCTAAGTCTTGCTTCTCTTTTACTTTCGAAACTAAAGAGGATTCAGAACTACTTTGCACCAGAGTACTTTCTTCAGCGAAATCAAGCAACCTAATACCCAGTCTAGCCAAACGATGTACATCACGAGATAACTCTTTTTTATTTTCCTCTACATGAGTAACACTACCCATAGACAACCTACTAAGGGCATCTGCCACTGCATTAGCCTAGCTCAAGTGATACATCACACTCATATCATAGTCCTTTAACAACTCTAACCACCTCTTCTGCCTAAGGTTCAACTCCCTCTAAGTAAACATGTACTGCAGGATTTTGTGATCAGTAAACATGTCAGCATGAACAGCATAAAGATAGTGTCTCCATATTTTCAAAGCAAAGACTACAGCAGTTAACTCAAGATCATGGGTTGGGTAGTTCTTTTCATGAGGCTTCAATTGTCTAGAGGCATAGGCTATAACCTTACCTCTTTGCATTAACACACAACCCAAACCAACTCTAGAGGCATCATTATATACCATAAAACCATCTGTACCATCAGGCAAAGTCAACACAGGGGCTGAAGTAAGTCGAGTCTTTAACTCTTGAAAACTCTTCTCACAGGAATCTGACCACTGGAATTTAGCTTTCTTTTGTGTCAACCGGGTCATGGGAGACACAATAGAAGAGAAACCTTTAACAAAATAGCAGTAGTAGCTAGCTAGACCCAAGAAACTTCTAATATCAGACGAAGAAATAGGTCTAGGCCAATTTCTTACAGCTTCTATCTTTTGGGGATCAACTCTAATGCCTTCTGCTGAAATAATATGACCCAAAAAGGCTACTGATCTTAGCCAAAATTCACAATTATTGAATTTGGCGAACAACTAGTGATCTCTAAGAGTTTGAAAGACAATTCTAAGATGATATGCATGGTCATTCTCAATATGGGAGTACACAAGGATATCATCTATGAAAACAATGACAAACATATCAAGATATTGCTTGAACACTCAATTTATGAGGTCCATAAAGGTTGTTGGGCATTGGCTAGACCAAAAGACATGACTAGAAACTCAAAGTGACCATAACGGGTTTGGAAGGTTGTCTTTGGAATATTAAATTCCCTCACTTTAAGCTGATGATAGTCGGATCTGTGGTCTATCTTAGAGAAATAACTTTCAACTTACAACTGATCAAACAGGTCATCAATTCTTAGAAGGGGGTACTTATTCTTAACTGTGACCTTGTTAAGTTGACGATAGTCAATGCACATACGCAAAGAACCATCTTTTTTTTGCATGAAAAGAGCAGGTGCGCTCTAAGGAGAGACACTGGGCCTTATAAATCTTTTATCTAAAAGATCTTTGAGTTGATCTTTCAACTCCGTAAGCTCTACAGGTTCCATACGGTATAGCGGAATAGAAATAGGCTGAGTGTCAGGAAGAAGGTCAATCCCAAATTCTATCTCTCTATCGGGAGGTACCCCTGGGAGATCGTCTGAAAAAATATCAGAAAACTTATTAAGAATGTTGATCGACTGAATAGTTAGAGCCTCAGACTTAGTGTCTTTGACTCTAACTAGGTGATAGAGGCAACCTTTGGATATTAGCTTTCTAGCTTTGAGATAAGAGATAAAATGGCTCTTGGGAGATACCGAACTCCCGAACCACTAAAAAACTGGTTCATCAGGGAACTGAAACTTGACCACGCGGGTACGACAGTCTATAGATGTAAAACAAAAATAAAGCCAATCCATACCTAAAATAATGTCGAAATCCACCATGTCCAACTCTATCAAATCAGTAAATATGACTCTATAAAGAACAGTAATAGGACAATCTCCATACACTTGTTTAACAACAACCGACTCCCTACTGGTGTGGAAACTAGGAAAGGCTCGAGAATCTTCTCGGGACTTATTTTGAAATTCACAGCGACTAATGGGGTCACATAAGAGAAACTTGACCAGGGGTCCAACAACACAAAAACATCAAAGCAAAAGACACGGAGCATACCAGTAACAACATCGGGAGAATCCTTCTGCTCCTGAATGGATGGTAAGGCATAGAATCTGTTCTGACACTAACCGCCAGCAGTACTAGATGAAGTGCCTTGAGCAGGGGTAGAACGAGCGACAAGAGCTGGTGCACTAGTAGTCTGTGTCTGGGATCGGACATCTCTGTTCCCCTGCCTAGCATGCGGATAATCACTAAGTTTGTGTCCTATCTTGCCATAACCGAAACAACCCCTCTGGTCTTCTAAGCACTCACCAGGATGATCCCTACTACACTTAGCACATAGAGGATAGCGGGGTCTGTTACTTACACTATTCTGGGATTGGGACATAGAAGACCTATTCCCTTGGTCCTACCTGCCTCTAGAAGTGGGAGCACTAGCTGATGAAGGCGCTGGCATAGACGAATGGCCCTATAACTATAGGTGGTTCCCTTCATGGGACCTAACCTGACTATACTCATGATGCTCAGATCTAGCCCTCTTGTTACCCCTCACTCTATCTCCCTTTCTTATCTTAGCTGCTTTTATTTGTTGCGCATGTATCATCAACCTAGATAGATCTATATCCCTATTCAGCATCCCAGTCCTACACTCTTTTAGTACAAAACCAGAAACACCTATCACGAACTTGCTCAGTACTCCTTAACAGTCATAGAGCCTTGCCTTAAGTTCATAAACTCCTCTATTTTGACCTCCTTCATCTCTAACGGAAATAACTTATCCAAGAACACATCTTGGAACACCTGCCAGGTAATGGAGGCATCACCTTCCCCTGTACTCTTCTTCCATGCAACCACCCAGTCATACGCTATGTCTTTCAGCCTATAAGACGCCAACTTAACACTTTCTTCCCCAGAAATATGCATCATCTATGTGATCTTTCTCACCTCCTCAAGGTATAACTATGGGTCCTCACCTGCCTTAGACCCATAAAACTCTGGTGGATTCATCCGAATGAAATCACGAATCCTAGCAGCAGCTAAATCATATCCCTACTAATTTAGAACTGCAGCCTGGTTATTGGCCTAAACATTGGTGGTGACTGCTTGGGCTAACGCCTGAAAGGCCTCCTGAAACTAAGCATGAGACAGTCTCGTTCAAGGGATCGATAGATTGGGGTTGCTCATTATCATTTCTGCGGGCGTTTTCTCTTCAGGGAGGCATTTTCTGAAATAGGAGAGCACGAATTATTAGATGAGGGGGACAACTATAGGAATAATAGAATTTGAAATAAAGAAACAACTTTTTCCTAAAATGTCTTGCAGCCTCTTACTCAAAGATGTGGCGCGCTACACATCGATGATCAAGACTCTACTTAACGCAGCTTGTCAGACTCCCTAGGACTCCTTAAACCTTAGGCTCTAATATCAAGTTTGTAACGCCCTGAAATCTCATCCCGAAGCGTCACACGGTGCTTAAGGCTACAAGTAGCCCCAAGCTAACCCTTTGAGCCTATTACTACATATAATAGGCTAGGCCATTGGAAATTGACTATTGGGAAATTGGGGTCCTCCACAATGCGCCACTATCGTAGAGTTCCACTAGAATTTGACAATTGTCAAATAGACCCTCTCCGCGATGCGCCAAGCACTAAAATGACATTGTTTTAAGACTAGGACTTAAATTAGCCATAACTTCTTGCCCGGACATCGGATTTGGGCGAATCTTATATCGACAGAAAGCTTATCAAATTTCCTATATGATAAAAATTTGAAATTAGGGAAATTATATATGGTTAAAATGATACTAATCTAGGAAGTCACTCCTTAACCTTCTCAAGGAGAAATTCAGCTTAGGAAAAATTCGGGGTATTATAGAACTACGTAGCACTTATTTCATAATTACCCAAACTAGCAACTTATATTTTGTATTTATAAACTTGTTGCTACTAAATACATATATGCAAACGAATTTAATGCTCTTATGTTTCTCTAATTAGTTGAGTTAAATAAGTAATAATTACCCATATATTTAAAGCTGAAGATTTCTTTTCTTTAAATGACTCTCACTAACCATAATTTTTGTTATTTTCTAACAAATCAGATCCAAATTCAAAAGGATGTTTCACAGTGTAGTTTTCAACAACTAAAATCAAAATCAAATCAACTGAAGACTCTTATCTTTATGAGCTTCAAAAATTTAAAATAAATAATCATTGGTGTTACAGGTATGGCACTTAATCGACACCTGACAGTTTGTGAATGAGATTGAGTTAAGTGTCGCTCTAGTGCCCAAAACCTTACCATAACACAGTTGAGTCAGAACCAACAATGAATATGCCCCTCCCAACAATTTGAAGGTCTAAAAGGAGGAACTTCGCTCCCTTTCTCTCCTCATGCCCGCTTCTTTAAAGGGCGGCGGCTTGAAATCTTACTTTATTATTAGAGAAAGGTTTGGAATGATGTAGCTCTCCTAAAAGGAGAGAGATTGGTGCTTTTGTTTTAAAATTCCTTGGAAATACTCTCTTAGACGGGAATAGAAAGAGAAAGCTAGTCTCTGACCCTGTCACTTGGTTGCAAAGGGCTATAGTCAGAGAGAGGGTGTGGACTTCAATAAAGTATTCTCTACTATTGTGAAAGACAGCTCTATTCGGTTGTAATTAGATAAGTTATTAGGAATATGACGAAACGAAAGACCAAGGAAAGAAAGAAGCATACACCAAAATGCAAGTGTTGCATCAAACACTAGTGGTTGTTTCTTGTTGTAAGTGAATGCAACGTAAAGACCTAGAAATAACGAATAATGAAACAATTCATATATTGACATTTCATGCTCATTTTCAAATTTCGTCATTTATAGTAATACCCAGGAGGAGCACGTGGAGCATCTACGTAAAATCGACTAACTACTCAATTTTACAACAAGAAAGAGGTTCGAAATTACTACCACAAAAAAGCCGCCCCCTATTTTCTAAAGGGGACTCTCACTTCGTTCGTACCTTTTTCTATATTATTATTATTATTTTTTGAATTCTTCAGAGTTGGATTTCCTACAATAGAAAGATCGGGAACATGGGAGTTGTTGGGTGTAAAAGTGGATTTCTTCTCTAACGATTTTTGCCTATAAATTTCAGCAACTTAAAACGATTTCATATTGTTTGATATCGTTTTTATGTCTTTTGATCAATTTTTTGCTGATATTTTTTTTCAGCAACAAGTTTTTTAAATATTTCGTATATGAATTTTAAAAAAAAAAAGGACGATTGTACAATTTCATCGAATTAGATGAAAATCAAACTGATCCAAGTATTATTTGTTCAAAATCAATTTTGATATATTAAATAGTAACTTATAAGTTTTTTTCGGATTTCATTGAATTGTATAGTCGATTAGTCTTTTTGTATATTCGAAATAGTAAAATTGCAATTTTCTAGATTTTATTTGTATATATTGTTTGCGTTTATATATGTTGATTATGTCTATATATTTTTAGCTTTATTTGTATCTCTTAATGTGTAATTGTATATTATCAATTTATTCGTTTATTGTAATTTATTTGTATATTTTCTATGAATTTATGTATTTTAGAATTAAATTGTATATTATGTTAATATTTGTATAATTAGAATTATATTGTATATTTTGATTGCATTTTTGACTTAATGCTTATATCTGTAGTTAAAAATATTATATTTTGTAATTATAAATTTTGATAACATTTTTTATGTGAAAGGATTGGCAATGGAAATCATCCATGTTCTTGTGAAACACTCTAAACTATAAACATATGAACACCATTATGAAGAATACATCACTGACGCTATGCTGTAGAGCACGAATGCATCATACAATCAACTATACAATCTTCTAGCATCTCATGTTAATGTTGATTTTAGCAGCAAAAGTATTCAAATTGAATATCAAATAATCGGTAGAGTAGGGCAAACATGTATACATAATGACATGGATTTGAAGGTGCATTTATATCTTTGTTTGAAAAATACATATGCAGTTGCCTATATGTATTAACTAGGGGTGTACATAGGTCGGGTTGGTTCGATTTTTATTAAAAAAAAACAATCATGTCGGTTTATTAAAACTATAAACCAAATCAAACCAGCGTAAAATTGGTTTTTTCGGTTTAGATTTTAGTCGGTTTTCACGGGTTTTTCGATTTTTTGGGGGGTTTTTTTTATAATCTTTAGTTTTTACAATTATATTGTGGTTGAAGACTAGATCAAATATGTTTTCACTCATGTGCTAATGAAAAAACCATAATTATGAAAAATAAGGAGCGGAAAACTCTCTTGAAACTAAAAGGTGAGATCAAGAGTGAAAAGTTTAGGTTTTAAGTTTATATTGGGTTTTCGATCATTTAATTAGCAATTAATGGACAAATATTACAACTTAAAGGCCCAAATCTAAATATATATCTACATCTACTTTAAAATTATTGAAAATTACTAAAACTGTTGAAAAAGTATTTAAAAAGTAGTTTATAATTAATATTTTATGTATAAAAAAGTTTGGATATTATATATATATATATATATATATGTTATGTCGGTTTGATTCGGGTTCGATTTGACTCTTTATTTTTTAACACCAAACCAAACCAAGAATGGACGGGTTTTTTTCTAAAGCCAAACCTGTAGACACATAATTTGTCCTTCCTAAGTCCAATTTTATTCATTTTTAGTTCATCTTACCACACATCCTCATCCATGTGATTATACCCCACAAAAATACAAAAAAATAACAACCTTTAACATAATCCCTAACAAATTCTATCTTGTTTTAATCCTATCCTAACCAACTTTACACCTCATCCTAACAACCTACCCCACCTCACTACCCACGTGACCCACCCTATATTTCTTTACCAAAAAGAAAAAGGATATACATACATATAAAGCACACCTAGGAGGACACTCACCTACAGAATTCATCTTCTAGAGAGCATATACACATCAAACCTCCATTCTTTTCCCCAGAGCTTCATACATATACACAATACGTCTTCCATTCAGAGGGGTCACTCACTAACACGCATAGCCAAACCCACCCAATCGGAAAGAGATATAGAGCATCGACAGAAGAGAGAAAAAGGAGAGAAGAGATCGAGAGAAGAGAGAAAATAATGGGTTGACTATTCCAGTAAGTCTTAGCCAGAAAAGTGCCACCATCGCACCAGCCGCGTCATCTTTCTCCAACTCACATCGTCATCGAGTCATCGAAACTTCGGTGAAGCTAAATCCTAAACCCAGATCTTTTACTTCACTGTTTTTATTTCGTACCAAACACGACCCCGTCACCGAGAACCCACTGTTCCGACCAATTTCAAATGGGAAATCATCATCTGTGTTCGAGGTATGTTAGTTATGTTAGAAGTTGTCAATTTAGGAGTTCAACTGAGTTTGTGTTGTTGATTTCAAATTCCTCAAGATCGGGTTGGATTTCGTCGCGGTGAAGGTTTTTCTATTCGAGGCATTCGGTTTTGGATTTCCTTATTATTATCGACGAAAGTGAATTAAACTGAGGTCCAACTCAATCGCTTCTCATTTTATTTCATCATATGTGTTTGGTTTGCCTAAAGCATGATTGAATATTGGGTGATTTATTTCTTAATTTCATTCAAAGAAATAGTTATGGATTGTTAAATATTAATCTTGAACTGTTGAAATTTGGCGTTTAAAAGGAATTTTCGGTTGGAGTGGAGGAATTGATAAAAAATGGTTAAATAGGGATCAATTTTGGTTTATTGTAGTTTTTTTGGTTAAATTCGAAATACGCATGAATATTATTTGAACGTGATAGGATTATGATACGTTGAAACGGATATGCAAATGTAGGTTCGGGTAGGAAAATTTAAGACTAAGTGCTTTTTTGAATGTTTGAACATGGAATGTGTGTGAATGTTTTCTAGCTTGTCGTATTCAACTCAAGTGTATTCATTTGGCCGGGGAATGCCCCGAGGTTTCATGTGTTTATTCACTGGGGAATGCCCCAGAGTTTTATTTTCAGAGGACGTTCGTGACCAATGCTGGTAAGGCATTGGAGCGTAGTTTGGTATTAGTGTAGGTTAGTGTAGGTTTACTTTTCAGTACCTTTTTCATTTCGGGCTGTAATAATTGGACTGTATACTATATTTTGGATTTCGTTTGTTTTGTTTGTTTGATTGATTATTTTATGTGTTTTGTGTGGTTTATACATTTGTAGTATCAAATTAGCCGATATACTCTATCAAGCGACCATGGTCGAACCACGGAATCGAGGGGTGCCTAACACCTTCCCCTCGGTCAACAGAATTCCTTAACCGGAATCTTTATTCGCAAACCAGTTTAAAGAGACAAATCATTTTGAAAAGGATCTTTTAATAGTGACTTGGCACACCGGATTATGTCAAGTGGCGACTCTGAATAAAAATGTAAATAATCCTTTTTCAAAGAAAATTTTCAATCTTTTGTCACTTTAATAATAAAAACCCTTTCAAACTTAAAACATAATTCTTTTGGTGTAAAAGGGGGTGTGACAGCTCTAGCGACTCTGCTGGGAATTTTTTAGAATTCAAGCTTATTTTTGGAGTTGTTTCGGCTTTTTTTGACATCATGGGTGTATAAACATTGTTTGTGTTATCGTTTGTGTTATTGTTTTATCACTGTTATGCGTTTACGTGCTCTTTGTTTACAGTTTTTCTTTATGTGTTACCGTTTTATATCTAGCATCATTTGCATAACCTGAGTCAATTCTTTCTGCAATAAGTCCCGGAGTGCACGTCGTGTACACAAACTCTAGTTGAGTCACCCTTATTTTAGGAGAGGGGAGCCGTCGAACGTATGGAGTGGGTGGAAAGCTTTTGCAGTCACTATCGACCATACGCTCCCCCGAACAACCTTGTTAGTAGACCCCAGCGTAGGTCAGCCATTACGTCATGCGTATTTGTATCATAGTGAGACCTAGCAGGACTCAATTGGTCTTACATAAGAGACTCACCTTAAAAGCATCCCTGCATGCTAAATGTTGCATTTTTAGGGTGACGAGGTCATTTAACGGACTGATTTGGGGAATGCATGTGCTAGAGTAAAAAACAAGAGTTTTTTTTAAGTGAGTCAAAAAAAGAGTTTCGTAGTTTTTAGAGTTCTTTATGGCTTTTGTTTTCACAATTCAAAAATTCAAAAAGATTTATTTTACCTTTCGCACTCATTTTCTCAAAAACATCAAAAACATTGTCCTTTTGTTCCTTTACCATGCATTCATAAATCAAAAATTTAAAAAAAAAAAAATTAACTGGAGCTTTTTATAAATAAAAAATGCAAAAAAGATGGTAGAACAAACAAGATTTTTCTTCCATAGTTGGTGTCATTTTTATGTGAAGTGTCAAATTAAAAAAAAAAAAACAAGAAAGATTTTATCGGCATTTTTCATCATCTGTCTATGGTCGTATCTCTCAAGTCAGGGTCCAGTTTGTTATTTAATCCTAAACTGTCCAATCTGGACGAACTACGGACCCCTGATTCTCCTCTCTCGGGAGTGAGATACGTAGGCAACCTATTGTGGGTTCGAGAATCTTATTTGAAAAATCCAAAAAGATTTTCTTCACTCTTTATTAGAGTAGGTGTCATATACTTCTTTAAAAGAAAACTACAAAAAGATTTTCCTTTATTAGGTTCAAGTTTCACTTTTCATATGAAATTCAAAATTGAAAATCTAAAAATATTTTTCTTTGGTAATCATAAGTTTCATTTTTGTATAGGGATTTAAACCTAAAAACTGCAAAAAGATTTTCGCCAATTCTTTTGATAATTTGTTATTTTCTTTTCTTTTCATTTTTTGAAAGTTTCAAGAAAAAGAAAAAAAGAAAAGAAAAAGAGTTTAATTGGCCATTTTGGCAAGACTTCACGAACTACGCACACTTGATTCTTCTCTCTCGGGAGTGAGATACGTAGGCACCCTTCTTGGGTTCGGTGATCTTTTTCAAAGAAAAGAAAAAATCAAAAAAATATTTTGAGAAGGTGTTGAACTCTAACATATTTGGTGTTTCTATTATTCAGTTAGTTTAAGGTGGTTGGTTTGTGGTATTGTGGCAGGTCTTTCACATCACACCAAATCTGAAGAAGGTTTAGCTGTGTCCAACAAGGATATAGAGAGTGACCTCATGGATAAAACAAAGAGTCAAGAAATTGAAAGTTTAAAGGAAGAGAATTTTAGACTAAGACAACAAATAATGGATATGCACCACGCTTGGGCCAGTGGGTTGCCTCCTCCTCCATTTTCCGCTATTGATCCTATAAATACCTCAAGTTTTTCATCAAAATTGCAAAGTCGGTTTCCTATTGTTTTTTATGCACTGCAACATGACTCAAAATTCCTTCCAAGCCAAAAGCATCCCAATACTTCCACCACTCTTCCTCTAGCTTCTTAGTATAAGCCTGCTACATTGACAACACCACATACTACCTATCCTTTTATTGCTCAACCTTCTGTTGAGGCTTCTATATTGTCTATCCGCCCAATGGTTGGCTTCCCCATGCTGCTAGTGGACCCTTGCTCAATACTCTTGGTGATCATTGCTATACTCTTGATCCTACTTTTAAGCTAACTGGACCACCAAAATTTCTTAACAAGAAACCTAGTGTGCCAGAAGAGCTAGAGAAAATGGTTGGAAAAATGAAGAGTATAGGAAATGCTATGAAAAGTTCCCTAAGACTTGGCAGTGAAAAAGATGTTTCATACAAAAACTGGGGCATGTCTTCAAGTGTTAACCCACCTCTAAGCCTTGAGATATCGAAATTCTAGGGGCAAGATGGACAGGAGGAATCCGTGAAACATTTGGGACAATGTTGCAATTAATTAAAGAAAACTAGAGAGAAGAAAAATGAGAAAGATACAACTGCTATTGTATTTGGATAACAGGCACATCCAAGAAGACAACGTCATTGCTGTCGTCAATCTCAGGCCCAAGTTCATACCCAAGCTCTCTATAATCCCTCCCAAAATCCATTATACTCCATTTCCCCACCTCCATATCTAGTATAATGTGCACAGCCATATGTTTAACTCCCTTCTCACAGCCATATGTTTAACTCCCTTCTTACTCACAATGGCACGCACCAACTCCTCAGAGTTACCCTCCGACTCCACAAATCTATCAAAGCCTTTCTAGGCCCGATTTTAGATCCAATCTAAACAATGAAATGAGATAGAAATCGAGGGATAGATTTACACCAATTGGAGAGTCGTATGCCAGCTTATTTTAGAGATTGTTACAATGGGGCATGATCACTCTTCTCCTTGTATATACTCCTGATCCAAATTCAAGAAGTTTTGATCCTATTGTACGATATTCATATCATTCTGATATTCAGGGTCATAGTATTGAAGATTGTCGTGCTTTGAAAAGAGAAATTGAAAAGATGATTCAAGATAAATCAATTATGGTGCAGAACGTTAATCGTGGTGGAAGCTCTAGTCATGGTGATATGCAAACCAATGGCTAAGTTGTCATATTGAACAATTAAGAAGTCACCTCTCTCCCTACTAGGAAGAGGTCTGGTAGTTTGTTTTGTTTTCTTTTCTATTTTTTGAATTATTTCAAGGTTGTAGTTCGGGATGTATCTTGTTTTGTCCTTGTGTCGTTTATGTTCAAACCTTTTTATCTTTTATTTCAACTAAATAAAGTGTCCCTTTCCCTTTGTGTTTTGAATATGTGTTTGTTTTCTTTACACATCATATTTTATGTTGATTCTAGTGTTATAACATGCCTGGGGAATTTTTAGCCGGATCTTAAAATCTAGTTTAAGCATGAACTTTGAATCGGAGGGCTAAAGTTAGAAAAATATTTGAGAAAATAGGTAGAGTTCTGAGACATTTGGTGATAAGTTGAAGCCTTTTCTGAAAATTAAGGCAATTATTTTGAGAATGACATGAATAACTTAGTCATCAATTGAAAGAGATGTCTCAATTTGGTCAAGTAGTGGATGTGTGATCCAACATCAAAAGGAACAGAAAATCAGCTCCACAAAAGCATGATCCATTCTATATAAGTAATGTACAACAAAGGTGGAGTTTGCTAAAGAAGTACCGTCCCAAAAGACCAGTTAAAGTTAGTACTGTAAAAAGTGTCACAAATGATCTTCATCTTTGACTTTCACATTGCATGCTATGTACTAGCATCTTCAAGGATTGATATGACTAAGGCATTTTATTCATCTATCCAAATATTGTGTCATTCTTTGTTTACCCTATTTGAGTCTTAGTGTTATTTTCTTTCATACCCCTCTTTTGGAATCAAGATAGAGTCAGCAAAGCTCAAAAGAAAAGTGTCGAGTAAAATAATAGAGTCTGAAAAATTTTAAAAAAAAAAGAAGAAAAAAAATAAGAAAATATGTCCAAAAAGAAAGTAAAGAGAACGTGTCAAGAAAAATAGAGTCAGAAAAGTAAAAAGAGTCAATAAAATAGAAAAGAGACCAGAATCATACGAAAGTATAAGCTGTCAGAACTACGTGTGACCTGATTCTCCTCTTTCGAGGATGAGATACGTAGGCTGCCCTATTCGAGGCTCCGTCCAACCAAATAAATAATTTAGAATTCCCCAGTTAAAAGAAACTGGGGCATGATTTAATCCTCATTGTTTGAGTTGATTCCAAAAGTTGTAAGTCCCATCTCACTTTAAGTGTCGTTTGGGCACCATGCCATCTTTTCTTTCTAACCCTATCCAAAAGCCAAGTTACAACCAAAGAAAGACCATCAGATCAATCTTTAAGAATGCTAAGGCTAAGCATACAATGGATGTGATAACGCATTTTGGGAACTACTTGTCTTCCTCAGTGTAAGGAATTAGGAGAGAAATAAAAATGAGAGAGTCTTATCGGTGAAAACCCATACGGGCACTATAAGACGATGGTGAGTTGAGATAAAAAAAAATGAGAGAGTCTTATCGGTAAAAACTCTCACAGGCATCGTAAGACGACTGTGAGTTGAGAGAAATAAAAATTAGAGAATCTCATTGGTGAAAAAACCTCACAGATACCATAGGCAATGGTAAGCTGAGAGAAAGAAAATGAGAGAGGCTTGTTGGCAAAAACCCTTCAAGGTGTCACTAGCCGAATGAGATCTCTGAATGCAATTGACCTGAGGAAGCAACTCAATTTCGAGGTCATTCACTCAACAACAATTGGTAGAAAGTTTTGGATGGAAAGATCAGGCAGTCTAATCCGATATGCATGTCATAATCATTAGAGTTGACTATCATTTTCAGATAAACTTTTCTTTCATCTTTTTCAATGGGGACATTCAATTTTATTTTTTTCTTCTCTTTAGTTATATTTTTATTTTCTTGAGTCAGTTATCCAAATAAAGCAAAAATTGTTGTTATTTTTCTCTTGTCTTTGAGTCAAGTCCATGTCAAAACAAGTGAGAAAAGATTTCAAAACTGGCTGCCAACCTCTTTAATTGCACAAAGCAAGAGAGAAAGGCCAGCGCATGAAAGAGACATGATTGTGAGCTAAAAAAGAGCATCCAGAAAGCTTTGTCAATAGGCAAATCTGGGAACTCATAAAAATACCAAGGCTTAAAGGGTTTATCTGAGAAGTATGGCAAAGCAGAGATACTATGTTTATTTCAAAGTCACTCTTAATAATCTGAGTTTGGATCAATGGCGTGACAAAGCAGGGGTAAGTGCCAACAATCTGAAATAAAATGAAGGAAATGGACACTAGAACAGGTGTCGGGACAGCCAATGCTGCAAGCCACCACTATGTTTTTAACTAACAAATTTTCTTTGTTGAAATAGGGGCAAATTCGCTTCACTTAATTTAGCTACCATTGGAAAAGCACATCCATGGGATTTTACTTTCTGTTCAGGACTCTCCTGAAAAATGAGATTTTACTTTCTGTTCAGGACCCTCTTGAAAAATGAAATTTTACTTTCTGTTCAAGACCCTCCTGGAAAATGGGATTTTACTTTCTGTTCAGGACCCTTCTGGAAAATGGGACTTTACTTTCTGCTTAGGACCCTCCTGTAAAATGGGACTTTACTTTCTGCTCAGGACCCTCCTGGAAAATGGGACTTTACTTTCTGTTCAGGACCCTCCTGAAAAATGGGACTTTACTTTCTATTCAGGACCCTCCTGAAAAATGAGACTTTACTTTCTGTTCAAGACCCTCCTGAAAAAAGGGACTTTACTTT
>NC_061116.1:170487720-170658460 GCF_002878395.1 Capsicum annuum
TCCAGGACCCTTCTGAAAAATGGGATTTTACTTTCTGTCCAGGACCCTCCTGAAAAATGGGATTTTACTTTCTGCTCAGGACTCTCCTGAAAAATGAGATTTTACTTTCGTTCCAGGACCCTCCTGAAAAATGGGATTTTACTTTCTGTCCAGGACCCTCCTGAAGAATGGAACTTTACTTTCAAAAAACGAAATCTTTCTTTATCTTAATCTTTGTTTGGGATAATTTTCGTTCTAATTTTTATTCTGGTTTCAAGAGCTCGCCTGAAGAACAGGGTGATGAAATTGGAAGATGATTGAAAATTGCAAGTCAGGATCCCGCCTGAAGAACAGGGTGAGAAAATTGAAAGCCAAGCAACAAGCTTAAAGGTTGAAAGTCAAGCAACAAGGTAAAATAATTGAAAGCCAAGCAACAAATTAAAAAATTACAAGTCAGGAGCCCACCTGAAGAATAGGGTGATGAAACTTATGTCAAGAGTTCAAAAGAAACTGCATAGATAGTACTTTTATAATTTTATTTATCTTTTTAACTCTTGTAATTTTTTATTTATGATGTAATGATAGAGCCACGGACCGGAACCTCGACAAGGCCTCACTCGACTCTCCAACTCGGTATAGTTCCTCTTTTTTCAGTCCTTAGGGATACCTGTAACTTGATTCTCTCATAACTAGGGATGAGTATGATGTCCAAAGTCAAGGCTTGGTTTCCCTCCTTCCTTCTGTTTCATTCTTTTTGAATAATGGTCGGGATAAAATTTTGTCTCGTTGTCTACTTCTTTGTCTGAAAACACTTCATGTTTACATTCAAAGGGGGAATGTTGTAGACACCTAATTTTGTCCCTCCCAAGTCCAATTTTATTTATTTTTAGCTCATCTTACCACACATCCTCATCCATGTGATTATACCCCACAAAAATACAAAAAAATAACAACCTTTAACATAATCCCTAACAAATTCTATCTTATTTTAATCCTATCCTAACCAACTTTACACCTCATCCTAACAACCTACCCCACCTCACTACCCACGTGACCCTTCTCACATTTATTTTCCAAAAAGAAAAAGGATATACACACACATAAAGCACACCTAGGAGGATACTCACCTACAGAATTCATCTTCTAAAGATCATATACACATCAACACCTCCATTCTTTTGCCCAGAACTTCATACATATACACAATACGTCTTCCATTCAGAGGGGTCACACACTAACATGCACAGCCACACCCACCCGATCAAAAAAAGAGATAGAGCATCGAGAGGAGAAAAGAGATCGAGAAAAGAGAGAAAATGATGGGTTGACTATTCCGGCGAGTCTTGGCCGAAAAAGCGCCACCATCGCACCAGCTGCGTCATTCATCAACTCACGTCATCATCGAGTCATCAGAACTCCGGCAAAGCTAAATCCTAAACCCAGATCTTCTACTTCACTGCTTTTGTTTCATACCAAACACGACCCCTTCACTGAGAACCCACTGTTCCGGCCAATTTCGAATAGGAAATCATTATCTGTGTTCAGGGTGTGTTAGTTCTGTTAAAAGTTGTCGATTTGGGAGTTTAACTGAGTTTGTGTTGTTGATTGCAAATTTCTCAATATCGGGTTGGATTTCATCGCTGTGAAGGTTTTTCTATTCAAGGCATTCAGTTTCAAATTTCTTTATTATTATCGACAAAAGCGAATTCTATGGAGGTCCAACTCTATATCTTCTCATTTTATTTCATCATATTGTTTGATTTGCGTAAAGCATGATTGAATATTGGGTGATTTATTTCTTAATTTCATTCAAAGAGATGATTTTGGATTGTTGAAATATTAATCTTGAACTGTTGAAATTTGGCGTTTAAAAGAAATTTTTGGTTGGAGTGGATAAATTGATAAAAAATGGTTGAATAGGGATCAATTTTTCTTTATTGTAGTTCTTTTTGTTAAATTTGGAATACGCATGAATATTGTTGGAACGTGATAGAATTATGATACGTTGAAACGAATATGCAAATGTAGGTTCGGGTAGGCAAATTTAGGAATAAGTGTTTTGCTGAATGTTTGAACGTGGAATGTGTGTGAATGTTTCGTAGTTTGCCGTATTCAACTCAAGTGTATTCATTTGGCCGAGGAATGCCCCGAGGTTTCATGTGTTTATTCACCGGGGAATGCCCCAAAGTATTTTATTTTCGGAGGACATTCGTGATCAAGGCCCGAAGCATTGGGTAAGGCATTGGAGCGTAGTTTGGTATTAGTGTAGGTTAGCGTAGGTTTACTTTTCAGTACCTTTTTCATTTTGGGCTGTAATAATTGAACTGTATACTATATTTTGGGATTCGTTTGTTTTTTTTGTTTGATTGATTGTTTTATGTGTTTTGTGTGGTTTATACATTCATAGTGTCAAATTAGTTGATATACTCCATCAAGCGACCGTGGTCGAACCACGGGATCAAGGGGTACCTAAAACCTTTCCCTCGGTTAATAGAATTCCTTAGCCGGAATCTCTGTTCGCAAACCAGTTTAAAGAGTCAAATCATTTTGAAAAGGATCTTTTAAAGGTGACTCGGCACACCGGATTATGCCAAGTGGCGACTCTGAATAAAAATGTAAATAATCCTTTTTCGAAGCAAATTTTCAATCTCTTGTCACTTTAATAATAAAAACCCTTTCAAACTTAAAATATAATTCTTTTGGTGTAAAAAGGGGTGTGACAGCTGTGACAAAATCAATCAAACCAAATCATAAGTCGGTTTTTTTTCTCGGTTTGGTTTGGTTCGTCGGTTCGGTTTGACTTGACGGTTGGTCTGCATACCCCTAGTATTAACAACGACAATGAACAACATAATTTTATATGTATTTGTTTGTATGTATTTGACAAATATATAGCTAACTCATGTGGTTACCTAGATGTATTTGCTAAAAATGTGATTAATTCTTAAATCACAATTCAGTTGACTGTATGTACTGACAAACTTTGTTTAAAAATACATATACAGTTGGCTATATATATTTCTACCTTTGTGTTTTGAAAGATACATATATTGTTGCCTATTTGTATTAGCAATCACAATTAACTACTTAGTTTTATATGTATTTGCTAAATATGTGATTAATACACGTGGTTACCTATATGTATTTGTTAAATACATATACAGTTTTCTATATGTATTTGCAACTTTTGTTTGAAATAGTACTAAACAACTCAAGAGTACATATAGTATACAATAATTGAAAACAAAATAAATATGCAACATAAAACTAAAATCAAAATCTTCCACTCAATTCAATATAGTATGAATCTCCAAAATACAATAACATAATATAACGGTCAAATACTACTCCACTACATCACTTTCAACGTAAAGATAAATTTTATCAAATTTAAAATATAAGAAAATCATTAACGTTTCCTATAGAACGTAGCAAATAAAACTTTCCTTTTGCTTTCAACTTTTAACTTTAAGCTAAATCCTCAAATGATACATATAGGACATAAATATATATATATAGGACATAAATCTCTACACATATGCTGCAAATGTATATATATACAAATGTGTACATATCTCGTAATATCTCAGTACAAATCTCTACAAAAAAATATTTTATCACATTGTAAAAAAAATACACTCACTCAACACAATACAAAAAAAAAAATATACCTCTACTTATGTATTTACATAATACTTCACTAACTCATATGTATTTATATACATAGAGGACATAAATCTCTACACATATGTCCCAAATGTATCTATAATATATTAAAAGTGTGAAGACCCTTATAAAAGTGATTCGAACTTTTTGCCCTTCATTAAAATATTTCGTAGTAGACAAAATAGTCTTTTCACCTTTTTTTTTCCCCTCAAATTAATTTTATAAAAAGAAAGAATTGCTAATTTTTTTACCTTTAGCCTACTTTTTCGTTTATGATTTGAATACATACTTCTTTCTATATATGAATTCGTGAATTTTTATTTTTCCTTAGAAAAAAAGATGGTTGGTTGGTTATTCATGGATCATCACTTTTTCTCAAAATTAGGTTTAGGAATAATTAATGTAGAGTTCTAAATATGAAAAAAAAAAAAAATACTCCTAAAATTAATAAGGACTTTTCCATGCCATTTAAACTCTATCCATTTGAAAAAATAAATCAAAATCTTCTCTTGCCTCTACTCCCTCCAGTAAATTCTCATATTTTTTATGGAATTATTTTTCACGTATGTAATAATAGAGAAAAAGGACCTATACTATTTTTCAAAGTTGTTAAACAATTAGATCTAAGCTGTTAGATTAATTTGATTCTTTATTTCTCCCTTCGTCTGAATTTATTTGGCATATTTTATTTCTCGAGATTCAAACATGTCTATACTTATACCCGTAATTTTTTCATACGTATTTCAAATATTTTGAATAATCAATCAAATATAAATTTTATATTTTACAAAACGAAAGACTTCATGTCCAAATTCATGATCAAACTTACCTGATTTAAATCTCGACAAGCAAAAAAGGCTACACAAATTGGGATGGAAAAAGTAATTTTTTCTATAATTATTTTCATGTGAACTTTATTTTCTTGAACTTTATTGTCAAAATTCGATGCTAGGGATTTTTTTATTATTATTAACTTAAGTTTCAAGCTAACTTGCTCGTACTCTTTAAAAATAATGTTTGAAGAATTCGACATGCACTCGATGATATTTTTAAAAAGTTCAAGCAACATAGGTTACAAGCATACTTCTATTAGACTAGGATAAAATTGAAAAAGAAAAACTTAAATTACCTTGACTAAATTTTTTAAGAATTTACTTGAACACTAACACTAGGAAGTCGACTAAAATTTTTATACAAAGATATTTTGTTCACAATAGGATTTAATCTCCCAATTTCATTAAAATTCTTTCACCGTCATCACAAAATTAAATTTTAATGAGATGGTTCAAAAGAATTCCAATTCAATTAGGAACACTGAAGTTCTTAATTTATATAAATTTCACTATATGCCTTCTTCCTCTTCCACTAAATAATAATTGAGAAAACAACATAAATATTGACAGTTTAGAGCTTAATTATAGAAAATTTTGATATTTTGCATAATTATTAGAAATCTCTATTTTGGATCTGTTGAGATACATAATTAGCTCTCGATACATATAACGAATATACATTTTTTTCTTTGTAAAGATACATAATTAGCTCTCAATATATTTTTTCAATTCTGAGTCTATCGAGATACATAATAGATCTAACTGAAGATACATTTTTTTCTTTATAAAGATACATAATTAACTCCGGTTATATTTTTTCAATTTTGAGTCTATCGAGATACATAATTAGCTTTCGATACATCCAATGAAGATACATAATTAGTTAAAATTTTTGTAATTACTTTATAAAAGTGAAAATTTATATAAATATGATAAATTAAGTATATGTGTACGTTATTTCTTTATAATAATTCGTAGATCCTTAGAAGTCATACTTAGTAAGTTTTTTTTAATTTATTTTTGACATGAGAAGACAATAACAACTGCAAAGATCTCTCATATTATTTCTCCTAATTAAAGTCCTCTTGTACTATGCATGCTCCATTGCATTTGCACCCTACTTTACATTCAAAATCTGTTCTTCTAGTGGGCATATAGTACCATAACGGTTAACAACAAGAAGAAAATGCATAAGAATTTAGATATTTCCACCTTTCATAGTACTTTTCCTACTAATTAATGTACTTTAGAAGCAATTAGTTATCTACCCGCATTTCATGTTGTTACCTAATTCATAAGTGTTGGGTTATGCTTGTCAATTTATTTAAAATTATGTTAACGCCAAAATTCGAATAACAATGCATGTACAAATAAAATATAAAATTTTGAAATTAATGGAAGTTGTAGGTATTAAATTTTAACTTATTTGTATAACATAAGAATTCACAAGATTTAGTACTTTAAAATTGAATAAAGTTTACTTTTTAAATCTTTCTTGAACTATATTAGAAATACTTACATTTAAAAGAAAGAAAATAAAAGGCCAAAAAATCTGAAAAAATAAGAGAAGAGTTGGAGAAAAAGGAAAGTATCAACGAAATTGTAGGAAGAATCTATGTATATTGCATGAAAATTATAATTTAGTTTGCATGAAATTCTAATTAATTTATTCTTTTTGTTTGCAAAAATAAAAGATAAAAAGTTTATAGATGAGACACAACATACAGTAATATATTTGAGATAAAATATTTATTTATATTATTAAAAATAAATATAATAACAAAATATTTATTTATATTAAAAAATAAATATAATAACCTGAATATAATTACTATTTTTTAAGAATATTATCCTTAATTTTTGTGTATATTTTATTGATTGACGCGAGATACACGTGCAAAACACGTACACTAATCTAGTATATATACAAATGCGTACACATCTATGCACAAATAAGTAGAATTGACATATTTCTGCACATGCCCAAATGTATATACATACAACCAGATTTGTATATGTATACAAATGAGTACATATTGGCTAATAAATATATACAAAATGTTCGTTCTTCTTTGTCTTCTTCAGAATCATATTCAAAAGAGTTTTCAATATGATAACTCAAAATTTTGTTTGATTCTTCAATTTATTTTGTTGTTCTTTTTTTTTGAGATCTTTGTAATTTTGAAAATTTTGGTGATGATGATTTTTCAACCCTTCTGTTTCATAATATCGGCAATCTTCTTAGGATCATTATGATGCTTAGACCTAACCTCTTCGATACTCACTGATTTCTTCGATTGTAAAGGATTAGAAACAACATTAAAAACTTCATCTTAATTTGGTCCAAGACTAAATGATGGTAAATTATCAAAAATAAAATTGATAGGTAGTATACCCCTATTTGATGTGTGTTCTGCTATTAGAGCAGACTTCGATAATTATACAAATAAAAAGCTCTAAATCGACAATGAGAATGACGTACAAAAAAATATATATAATTTGTGAAAGAGATAACACGCAATAATTAAAATTTTATAGTTACCTGACTTTATGAATCACAGTCTTTATCAAAGAGGGGAGAGAAACATAAGAAAAGGTAAGGAATAGAAAGAGAAATCTGATAATAGGTGTAGAAATAAATTTAAAATATTCATCTTGTGTTAATCCTCCACAATCTTCTAACAAAAAATTCACAAAACCCCAAAAATAGGAGAATTTTGAAAAAAAAAATAAAAGATAAAGTGAGATAAAAGGAAAGAGATAAAATTGATTTGGAAGTGGCGAGAAAGATGGCTGCTAACACGCCCAAAATGTGGAAGTGTCTTATCCCACTTAAAAATATGTTATTTTTGCTACAAAATATAATTTTGTAAAAGTGTTGCTATTTTTCGTAATTATGATCTTAAGTTTGTCACTTCTTGTAATTTTTTTTATTTTAAAACCCGTAGCAACAGAAACAACAACATACCCCATGTATTCTCACAAAGTTTGTGGGGGGAGGGGGTAAAGTGTACGCAGTCCATGCCACTACTTTAGATGAACAAGAAAGGTTTTTTTGGATAGACCCTCGGCTCATGATGGATTTTAAAAAAAAAAAAATTATTTTCCAAGATCGCCCTCTTCCTTCAAAAACTCTGAAAAACCCTAACTTTCCCAACCATGAGATTTCAAAAACCAAGATTCATGAGAGGAGTTTTGTGCACACTTGAAGAAAAACCGACGTGAGCATATGACTATCACGAGAGGAACAACTCACTCCTTTCCCTAGCAGTGTGTTTCGTCGAAGAGGTAAGCTAAGGTTTAAGTTGTAGCTTTTAGACTTGGGCTAGATGCATTTGATATTAATATTAATATTGAGAATATCATGCATTAGGCCTTCGGGCACGGAGTTTGTTGGTTGGACATGTTAAAAATTCGGGTAGGCTTAAATATGTGAATTATTGAATCTTGTGTTAAGGTTGTTCGAAATACGTGATGGTTAGAAATACGGGGTCGAGATGCATAGTTGATTGTCACTCATTATGGAGTATGGTGGAAAGTTGAAAAAAATAATACTCCCTCCGTCCCATTTTATGTGTCATCATTTTTTTTTGTCCGTCTAAAAAAGAATATCACCTTTCCTTATTTGGTAACTATTTAATGGCATTATTCCCATTTTATCCTTAGTGGATCCCACTTATTAAGAAAAGACAACTAAAAAGTAAGCATTAAAATGACTTTAAGAGGGACAATTTTTAAACTTTACAAAGTCATCACTTATTTTTTAAACTTCGTGTCCGATCAAATGGCGACACATAAAATATGACGGAGGTAGTATCAAATGATAAAACAAAAATTTAGGATGCCCGACTAGTGTTTAAATGCTTAAATATACAAACTGCAATAGGGAAACTTGTTTAGTCTCATTGTCTTGGTGGTCATGAATAATGCTTTTTAGAGTTTAGAAAATGATATAATGAGTTGAAAAGTATTGTTAGAGGACAAGATAGTGAGTAAAAAGGTATGAAGGTTAATTGATTTGTAGTGTTTACTTTGTTTCATATTGTCACAATTACCGTTGTCATAGTTTAAAAGGATAAATTGAAATCTCAAGGTTAGGGTACGATCGGAGGAAAAATGCATAATAATGTGAGTTCAGGTGTTGAAAGTACCATTGGGGTGCTTGGTGAGTCGTGCTCGTGATATGTATGTGAGAACTAAGGTCTCCAAATAAATTAATTAGATGATTGACGTATCAATAGACTGATTTACCTATGATGATTTGCTGGCATTTGAGATTGCATTTATATAAATTACGATTTATTGAAATGTTGTACACATTTATATGCATTGTGATGAAATATTGAGATGATGGATCGAGTACCATGATGGTACAATATGCTAGTTATGATATTGGTGGGTACCATGACAATATAATATGATATATTATGATGATGGATTAAGTACCATGTTAATACTTTATGGTGTTAATGAGATAATGAGAGATAATGCATACATCTTGCATGTATGCATTCATTCATATATCTGAACGTGATCTAATGTTATATATATTCTCCTTTTTGTTGTTTTGTTGTAGTGAATGATGAAGTAGGGTTATGATTGTAAATGGGGTCCCTTGGACGGATCGAGTTAGAAATATGATATTTTGGTATAGTCTTGTGAATGCGAGCATTGAAAAGACTTAATTGATTATAAACTTAAGAAATTGTATGATCTAAGCATTGTGGGCTAGAGGAAGAGAAAAAGGGGCACCAATTGTAGTGAGTAGTCAAAAGACAAAGATATAAAAAATATATATATTAAAAGACAGGTAGGTCACAAAGATGGTAATTGTAGGTCACAGTGATGCTAAGTGTAAGCTGCAAAGTACTTAGTACAGGCCACAGAGATGCTAAAGGAGGGATAATAAAGAGTGGGTAGTTTGGGGGATTCAAAACCAGAATTTTTCTTGATGTTGTGATTTCCACCATATTTATTATTGATGTTATTTGTTTCAAACTCTTCGATGACACTTATCGGTACTCATGATTTTACTGATGCTACACTTACTATAGCTTCACTCGGGAGTATAGTCATGGTACAGGTCAGTTGGAATTTCTATAGCAGCGATGTCAATCACTCTGTAGCAGCTTCTATTTTTTTAATTCTACATGAATGTTGTGCCATGAATGTCCCTATTCCTTATCTAGTGCTCTTGTACTGATTTAAATTAGGTTTTGAGAAGTCACTTGTAATTATTTTTCGCATTTACTCTTCGTACCTGATGTGTTAAAATAAATTTAAAAAGAATTGAGCGAATATAATTGTTTTACTTCTATTAGACATTTAGATGATGAATATTAAATTAATTAAGTATTTATTCTTTCAACTTTCGCTATCTGAAGTAGGTCAAGATAGATCAAATTTTCTGTGCTCATAATCGAGGCTGAACCATTTGGTCCAAATTAATCATGAAATCTCCTCTCATGACTATATTTTTCACAATACTAATAATACCCCTTATTATGAGTGCAAAGATTTAAAAAAAAAAAATCAAATATATTAAAAATATGATTAAATTATAAAATGAAATTTTAAAAAATGTAAGTTATTCTTTTTTAAAAAAAAAATAATGGTGGAATGGATCTTATTTAGTTATATGTAGAACTTTGTTGTGAGTATAAATATTCGATTTCAGAGTAACAAAAATGAGTTTAGTGGCTTTTATAGGAAAAATAATTTAAATGATCATTCGATATGTAAACTTTAACGTAGTATTTTGATTATTATATTTTCTCTTGATGAGTATGCAGTGTTTGTCATTTGTTGGAGCTACACTTGCTTGTTGTTTTTACTTGAATCACATAATTGCAACACCATCAATTGAATTGAAGAGAATTTTTTGTGTGTGTCTCAAACCTGTTGACCTTAATAGTATATCTAATAAAGTTTTTAAAATATATTTATCGTTATAATTATTTTTATTGAAAGTAATTGTTTGTAGCCTAACCACTTTTTTTTTTTTTTTACTATAAACATGAATTAAAATGTGTGACCAAAATTCCGAAACTGCTTTTGGAGACTTTTTGGTCTTGTAGAAATGATTTCTTTACAAAATACAGGTGGACCCATGTGCATGGTTATGTTGCTTGAGCATCCACCGTCTTTGTCATAGACTTTGGTACTGATATAGAAAATTTATTTTCAAAGTTATTGTTTTTGTTAATCATATTCATGAGTATTTTTGTAGATGATCACTTAACTTTAATTTTATTGTACCAAAATTATTTAGTTTTTCTTGAGCAGCAGATATCATCATGTGGAGAAGGCGAGTCCGTTTGTGACGGAGCAATAAAATCAACTATAATTTTTATTTATTTTTTTGGTGTTGCTACACAATTATGTTAATTTTTTATGTTTAGATGCATAAATTAAAAAAATAGTAATAAACCAGATTATGAACAAACAATTGAACTTTGTCATACACCAATAGAATTTGTCGGATTTCTTATATTTATTAAGTTTCAAATTGAAATTTTTGTCCTTCATTAAAGATTCTACAATATATTTTATTTTAAAAAAAAAAAAATCTTTGAAGTGTTATTATAATGTGTGAAATTTTATAATTAATTAAAGTCCTTATTTGATCTAACTAAGAAATCATAACATTTAATAATACCGGATCAATTAGAATTTACTTCATTTAAGAAAAAGGACTTCAAAAATAAATATACTACCTTTATATCAAACATTTAGCTTTTACTCAAATAATTGTCGCGTCATTATAAAAGCACTAAAAGATGAAATTAAATTCTGCATCGATCAAGATACAAAGTTTCAAGGTAAAGTTTTGAATACTCCTCCATTTCATTTTATTTATCACAACTTAACTTGACGAAAAATAATTAATAAGATATTTACTTTATCATAGTAACCCTATTAAATGATTTTTATATTTTAATTTGAAGAAAAAATAATTAATATTAAGGGTAAAAAAAAAAAATTCTTGATATATCAAAAATAACAAGTAAAAGAGCAATACAATTAGGAAATTTGTGACAAATAAAAGTGAATTGAGGAAGTACATAACCAGAAAACAACAAGATCTCTGTCTTTTTTTGGAAACACAAACAAAATAGTTAGACGTGGGGAAAAATAGAAAATAAGTTTAATTAAAATGTGTAATATTGACTTCCTTTATAAAAAATGTTGCTCCTCATTTATTTTTTATATATGATTGGTTTAGGATTCTAGAAAATAAAATTTATACATATTACCCTATGAATCTGATGTTTAAAAACTCATATAATGAAATTAATAATTAGATTTTCTTTTACTTCTATATGTAATTAGGGGTGAACACGGACCCAACATGATGCATGTAAAGAAAAATTAGATGCAATGCATTAATGTATAGAACAAATTATTTACTTAATAGTATATATTACGAAGTCAAATTTTATAAGAGATTATGTACATTTTATTTATATAGATAATATAGATAGTAAAAAGTTGTGCATTCTTAGCTTGAGATGGAACCTGTTGCATAATAAAATTGAGAAGGATTAGTATTTTGATGAACATATTTTTTAAAAAAATGTAATGTGACTTTTTGTGGTCTCAAAAAGCAGAATAAGAAAAAAAAGAAGTTTTATAAAGTACATCATCATTTTCAGTAAAGATATAATTCAATTGGACAGCTTTACTAATCAATTATTGTTACTACGTTAAAGTTTTTCTATAGGAATCAAACCTTTTCGATATTGTCAAAGAATCAAACACAGTTATTTTACATCAATCTTAAACTTCTACTGTTTACGAATGTGACAATGAGGAAGTTATGTTACATCAATCTTGAACGTCTATATAGTGTATGATATCATAAAAGAAACAGTAGCTTGTACAAAGACCAATCCTAAGAGCAGCCGTTTTTTGTGAAAACTAAATAACTACCAGCCACCACAACACTTAACAATACAAAACTAAAAATTCTCTAAGTTAAAAATTTCCCACGATCTGTAAGTGTGTACAAATTAAATGAAAGACTGCAACCAGAAAAAGATTACATGAAAGTCACCTAACATTATTAAAGTGATAACCTTAAATTCAGTTACTATGAAATTGATTAGTCCTTTTACAAGCTCCTTTTCATAATTTAATTATAAACCAACCAAACGTTATCAAATTTGAATATGACATTTCACTGAAAAATAATTTGACTCAGCTAATACATATTCAGAAAATATATACCTCTTAGAGTAGCAATTTAAGAAAGTAGGGGGGGGGGGGGGGGGGGGGAGTCAGCATACTGTTATAACTTTTATTTATTTAAGTCTAAATACGTTATATGAAAAACGATAACTGCGGCTTGCTCAAGGGTTTGAGCACAAAAAATTAATGAGAACACTATTGATTCTCTAACAAAAATGCTGAGGGGAAAATATAGTTCAAATTTCCATGTATTTTTCTTTGAACATCCTAAATTGATCTATTCAAAACTATTCTAAACAACCCATACAAGTTTTAAAGAACGCAAAGATACAACCAATTAAATCGACAAGCATATGATTTTCTTACTACATAAGTACACAACATAAAATATATGTAAAAAGAGGATAATTCTCGTTATTCTCATGTATTTTTGTCACAGAATAAAAACGAAACGTAAAACATAACTTTAAATAAATACATAAATAACAGAGGTGAGAAAGACACATTAAAGCTCCCATCTTTAAAGCAACATGTGAATCAACATTATATAAAGACTAACTAAACAAAACACACAATTTTGCTTATTTTTCTAATTAAAGTAACGATATTGAATAGGGATTATTTTATTTATTTTCAGAGTCGTCATTTGGAATTGAATTATGGTGTTCCAAGTCACCTTATGAATCCCTAGTCAAAAGAAAATGACTCTTTTATTTTGGTCTGTGAAAACAGAAGACTGGGTAAGAAATTCTGTTAACCGAAGGGAAGATGTGAGGCACCCTTCGAGTCCCGTGGTTCTAGCACGGTCGCTTTTATTGACTTATCTTGACTTAAATTATTTTAATAAAATATGTTAAGGCATAAAATCGCTCATTTTTAATTATATCAAAAACTTGTCTATTATCTTATGTTAAATAAGTCGGTGAAAAGTTAATTTTAGAAAATATTTGTCAAAGTGCATTATTGTATCTGTATGCCGCATTCTTAATTAAGAAGACTATTTTAAACGTGTCTAAAGCTCGTCTAGCGTTAAAAACATTTGTTTCATCTCACACAAACTTGAGACAATTTTCTAATCCATTTTCTTCCTTTTTACTCTTTATTTTGTAACGAGTTTTGAATTATTCCACAACTCGTCTCACTTCCTCACAAATGGGTCTTTCCTCTCTTTTCTTTTTCTTTATGCGATAGAATTTAGATTAAATTCGTATCCCATTTTTTCAAGTCTAAGTAAGCACCTAACATGTTTAAAAGTCTACCCAACTCAATTATATCGACTTCAAATGGTATGTTTATTTATTATAACTCTTATCACTTTATGCTTATCATTTTAGTCAGACAGATTACAAGCAAAAAAAAAAAAATTTAGTCATGTTATCCGATAGAGAAAACTAAACCATTATATGTAATGTCATTTTTCGGAATCTTTTAGAAGTCAGAAGTTGACTTCAAAAATAAGAAATACCAAGTAAATTTTAATGGTGGATGTATATAATTTACATGAATCATTTTTCAAGAAATCTCTATAAATCATTTCCATCTCAGACCAAAAGAAATTACATAGTGAAAACACATAGTGACTAAGCAAATTGAAAGATAAGAAATACTAAGATAACCAACATTTCAACCACAACCATTTTCCATGCACCTTTCCTGTTGCTAACTGTTCGTCACCCATTATTCATTGAAACTTATAGCAGAAAAATTGTGCGTCTCAATTTTGTTTTTGTACTTCGCTTAATTATTTTTAAAAAAAAAAACATTAAATAAAATTGACTATTAACAGAACACCACCTTAATCTACACAGAAACAAGACAATCCTAGCCATTTTAGCAAAACCCTAGAAAGGATTTTGACCCTACCCTACAGTACTACATGATAGAAAGTAAAAGTTTCATTTTACCTAATTCCTATTCCCATAACTTCAACTTGCAAACCATTATTCCGTCCTCCTATATCTACTTTCTATATCAGCACACCTTTTCTTTTTTATATAAAAAAAATTAAATTAATAAACAGAATAGCAGTGTCACCATAGCACTATTTAAGAACTAATATATTTTGAGAAAAACACATTAAAAATAACCATGAATAATAATAAGAATAAGTAAATTAAAACGAAGTGAATAACTTATCTTTTCTTTTTATCATTAGTAACTAGAAGGTCAAACAAAATACACAATATATAAATCCTTAACTTCTTCAATTTGATTAAATAACTAAATATGGACATTTATGTTGAGAAATATATTCAAACGAAAATATGTCACCTAACATGAACACACTTAGTTAATTACGAATACCACATCGATTACACAATATAAAAAATAGTCACAAGTAAATAACAAACAACAATAAAAGAGATTTTATATACTAAACAGTGCATGAAATTATTTAAAATATTTTTTTTATTCATCATGAAACTTATAAAAATAATAGTATAGGGATTAAATAAAAATCTGTAGGACAAACTATATTAATTACAAAAATAAGAATGCCGCCACTGAAAACTCGAACAAAGGCCCGAACTCAAACTCGCCATTTCTTTTCTTCCCTTTGTCTTATTTGTTTCTAATCTTCTCTAAATTCTTTTTCTCTAACCTTCTTTTTTCTCTGTTTTCTTCTTTTTGCCACATTTTTTTCTCTCTTTTTTTTTTCTCTGTTCAGGTTTTTATTTTTATTTTTTTTGTTTTGGGTGGAAAGGTTTTTATTTTTATTTTTTTTGTTTTGGGTGGAAAGTCCTTAAATAGGAGGATTTTGGGGGAGTAGTTTGGGCAGTTTAGAATTCAAATTTTGAATTTTTTTTTTTTAGGATAATGATCTCTTCTTTTTTTTTTTTTTATAAATAAATAAAGTATATATAAAATAAATAATAATAGTAAAAGAATATTAACTAATTAATTTTTTTATATTTAATAAAAATATAACTAACTTAAAATAAAATATAACTAACTTATTTATCAAAATCAAAATTAAAAAATATATATTTTTGAAAAATTTTCGTATTATTTTTAAAATAAATAATAAAAATATCTTAAAATGTAACTTTATTTTTTGAATGTTTTTCACAATTTTTCAAATGAAATTTACTAAAAATGAAATAAGAACTAAAGATAATATTTTGACATAAATAAATATTTAATGTTAAAAATAGGTCAAAATTCGAAAGGATCAAAAATCACGCGTCTACACAAAATACCACTAATAAACATGATAAAAAATCATTAACTTTGAAGCATAACAAACAACTTTATGAAAATACATAATTTATGGAGTTAAAAAGAACACATTAAATTCGTCATCTTTGAAGCAACACACAAACCTCTAATCATAAAAGCAAAATCCCACTAACGAACACGATAAAAGACGATTAACTTTGGAACTCAACAAACAACCTCGTACAAATACACAAATTATGGAGTTAAAAAGGATACATTAAAGCCCTCGTGTTTGAGGCAACATATTACTAATGAACATGATAAAAGACTTAACTTTAAAGCTAAGCGCACAACTTCAGGCAAATATATAAACTATGGATGTAAAAAAGGAGTTGAGATACCAGTGAAAGAGACAAGTGCAAACAGCAAAAACAGTGATGCAAAGAAACAAGAAAGTAGCCATTTTCTCAATTTTGTTACTCCTAGTATAGATTTTGATGAAGCGTACTCTGGTATTATTGAAGTGAATTAAAGTCCCACAATAATTGAAAAATGAATTGACGGTCTTTTTATATGGATACGTGCAATCTTACTCTCATAAGATAACTTTTGAGATTAGATTACACCCAAACACCATATCTTTACAAGTAAATATCCCCAATAATTTTCTTAGCTACCAGCATAAAATAACTCTACCCGCCATTATTTAGCACCACAAGCTTCCTTAAACAGATCCAATCTGGAAGGGAACCGCACAAGAACAAAACTCAACAACAAAATTGAACAAGGAAAAGGAATCAACTTTATGCAACACTGCAATTTATAGGAACTAGCAAGAGTGCGAAAGCAAAACCCATCAAGGAAATTGAATCGTAAAAGCTAATCAATTTTTCGAAAAATAAAATCTACCATTAACTGGGAAGCACAACCCAAAATTTTTAAATAAATCAAATTTTTTACAACACAAACGCTGATTTCAGTAATGCGAAAAAATTTCAATTTCTTAAAATGAAATTAACCCAAAATTTAACTAATTTGGTACCTAAACTGTGAAGTACAACTCAAAATTTTCAAACAGATCGATTTTTTGACAACACAAATGCTAATTTCACTAACGCGAAAAACACCCAATTTCTTAAAACAACTCAAAAAACCTCCCAAAATCAGAAGAAATGGATCGAACAGTAATCTTAATTTCACTAACCCACCCAGTACCTAAACTGCAAAAAACAACTCAAAATTCATCGATCAAATTTTTCACAAGACAAATCTAATTTCACTAACGCAGAAAAATTTCAATTCGCTAAAATAAGTAAGCTTCATCACAACAAAATAAATTGCACAGTCAAAACTCCAAAACAAAAATAAAATTTTCCTAATCGAAAACTCAAACAGGAAGATACTCGACGGAAAGCAGGCACACCGCCGATAAATTTATTTTTGCTTTGTTAATTGTTTATTAATGCAGAAGACAACACAAATGTGAGAAAAAAGGAAGAGAATGACACGTATTCTACAGCACATACGTAATAAAGCGACAAAAGTTCATCAACACAATACGCGTAATGACAAAACTACCCTCAGACAAATTTCATTTAACAGCAAGCACACATGTCACAATCCTCCCTTATATAATGTACTAGATATCGGAGCCCGTGTCAACACGGGCCCAATATATGTTATTTTTTTATCTCAATTTATGTGGTATAGATAAAATTTGAAAAGTCAAATTTTTTTTTTTTATATTTTTAAATATTTGATGTTTTAGTTATTGATTTATTGTACTTCTATATAATTTTCAGATACTATATGCTATTATTTTGTCCCAATTTATGTGACACTAATGAAATATTTGAGAAAGTCAACCAAATTTGTCATATTGTTTTAGATATTTTATGTTGTTAATTATATTATGATTTATATGACTTTCTACGTAATTTTAAAGTAATATCTCTTTATCCCTAAATTATTAATAATTGTAATTTGTAATATTTGTTACACAATTTTTAAATATATAATAAGTTAAATAAAATAATTAAATTAAAATTTAGATAATCAATTATATTTTTAATATATTTTTAGATTTAATAAGCCATTAGCTATTGCACTTTATAATACTTTTTGGCATTGTAATTTACTATTTTAAGATGTTAGATATTATAATTTATTATACTTTCCTTGTTCAAACTTTTGTGGCACTGATAGTCAATTATATTTTAAAAATAATTTAAATTTTTAATTATTGTGATTTATAATACTTTTTCTTCTATTCCAATTTAAGCGACACTGATATAATTTCAAAAATCAATCAAATATCACGATTGAAGTAGCAAAACAAATATATCTTATGACTCATAATAATTAATTAGAAGTGATATAGAAAAAAATGCTATATACTTATGGAAAAAATTTAACTACGCTTCATATAAAATGTCAAATTAATTTAAAACGTCAATAGCTAATTTATCATTTTGTGTTTGTTTTACCTTTTTTATTAAATATTATTTATTTTAATACTTAAATGACTTGTAAGAATTAATTAAAGGTGATATAATAAAATTATGATTGAAGTAATTGAAATAGACATGTCATAAATATCTATTTTATTTTTCTAATTAAATATTATTAATTTTTTAATATCTAAATAATATATAATAATTAATTAGAGGTGTGATAACATCACAAATCAAACAGGCAATTGGAAACCGACATCTGCCTGCTACTCACTTATATATAATAGTAAATTAATTTTTTAATACGTAAATGACATATAATAATTAATTAAAAATAAGATAATGAAATTATGGAATAAGCAGACAGCCTCAACTTTGTGGTACTCACGTCTATATATAGCAGTGATTAAAGTAATTTTGGTGCATTAATTATTGTTGCTTTTAGCACGTCTTTCTATGCATCGTCACTGCACACATGCTTTTCAATCATTTTGTTTTTCAGAAAAATAAACTAAAAAATGAAAGTGGGCAACTTTAGTTTAGGAAAGTTCAGAATTCTTTTTATTTGAGGTAAATTTTCTAATCATTAATTTGATTCTAAAGTTTTGTGACAATAAACATTCAGTATATTCTGGATGAAAATTATATAATAAAAAACTATTTGTTATGAATTATATTTATAATGTCTCATATGTGACTATGAGTTTAAGATCATATTCAAAAATTAATTTATATATATTTATTGCTTGACAAAGTACATATGTGCAACCATACGAATACCCTTGGTAAAAAATTGTTAGCCTTTTTAAATTTTTACGATTTGATTTCACATTAGAGAAAAAAGTTATTTAATTATTTTTCTAATACTTAAGACTTAAAAATCATTATAATTTAAATATAAAACGAATTATGTACCTATGTAAAACTTTAATCAATTAAAGTTTTATTTATTAACCTTTTTCCTATTTGAACTATTCATAATTTAGATCCTGTTTGACATGTATTTGGGAGATCAAAAGAGCTTTCTTTTTTTTTTCAAATTGGGGGCAGCAGAAGTGACAATAGAGAAGGAGATTATAAGGTGGAAAATTGAATCCTCGTCAATGATAATCTATTATGATATTAAGCATTCAAATTAACTGCAAAGAATACGTAAAAGTGACGCAAAATAAAATTTGACTAAGTAACCAAGAATACATAAAAATGACGCGAAATAGGATTTGACCAAGTAAGCTCCATTAGAAAAATGAAAAAATTAATTATGAGTAATTTAACGGTTGATCAATGACGAAGTTCGTATGTAGTCTTGTTATTTTTCTATAATATTTATTGTCAAAATAAAATATGCGCTTTAATCACGCACAAAGTACACTAATCTAATTTTATTTAAACAACAAGAAAGTAGCTAAATAATTCTTTAACCAAAGAGTCACTTGACTAACTATCATAAAATAAATATTTTATTTGTTTTCTCATAGCAATTTCTTTGATATTTTGCTAAAAGTAACTAATCTTTTGATTGCAAAAGAAAAAATTAAATGGTTGTCTTAGATGCTTGTTGAATAAATGATTACATAATACTACAAATTAGTAGGGATGTGCAAAAATTAAACCGACCGATAAACCGAATCGATAAAAATGTTATTGGTTTATTATTGTTGGGTTATTGGGTTAATGGTTTTTTAATGGTTTTATAAAAAAAAAAATTATTAGGTTATTGGTTTGGTTTAATTTTTCTTATTGGGTTATTGGGTAAACCGATAACCCAATAAGAATATATATATATATGACTTATTATATATTTCTCTTAATTTCTCTTTAATCTGTACAAATTAACAAACCTATTGTTTCAATTATATAAACTTTTAATTTCTCCTAAAAAGATTTAATTCAAACTTGAAGATTCTTGTAAATTCGAACAAATTATGTAGGATTTTTGTTTGCAACTAAGATTCAATTTTTTTTCATGTTAGTTACTACTATTTCTATTTTATGAGTATTTTTTATCGGTTAAATAAAAAATCGAACCGTTAAGGATTAAAAATCGATAAATCAAAACCGATAAAAAATATCTTATTGGTTTGGTTATTGATTTAGCATATTTAAAAATCGAAAATCGATAAACCGAACCGATAATATGTAAAATCAAACCGAACAGATCGATGCACACTCCTACTAATTACTTGTTTTATTTCACATTCTTTAACAAATCATAAATGAAAATGATATTCTTACTAATTTACTCTTTTAAATTTTTTAAAACAATTAATTCTATTTATATTTTATAAATAACAAATAATTTAGAATAAATATTTTTACTAGTGCGAACAAATATCATGGGACTATAATAAAGGAGTATGAAAATAGATTTGCAACCGAAAGCTTTGTCGTCCCATTCACCGACGGAAAATGATGGGAAAATCAGCATATCTTCCAGTTCTCTGACAACTGACAAGATAGTCTAAAAGAGCTTTCCATTACCAGAAAAATTGGAACTTTGGGTGTGTTTGGTATAATGGAAAATATTTTTCATGGAAAATGTTTTCCTTGAAAATAAGTTGATTTTTTATTTATTTTTTCATGTTTGGTTCGTAAATGAAAAATATTTTTTGAAAAATATTTTATGGTGTTTGGTTAGTGAGTAGAGAATATTTTTCAGAAAAATATTTTCTAGTGTTCGATTGATGAGTGAAAAAATATTTTTTAGAAAATATTACTATCTGTTAACTAGTATATTAGTGCCTCTAGCAACTCAACAATTTGTAAGAACTAATTTAAGCATAATAAATAATATCAATATCGAATACTAAAATATTACAATCACTAAATTTAAGCAACTATTAATTAACAAATATAGGAGACACTTTTTAGTATTTTGTTAGGACAATCTCAAGATACTATAATTAATAGAAATATAACAAAATGACAAATTTATTCAACCTCGTGAAACAAGTTACATCGATAACAAAATAAAATATGCAATTAACAAAAGTAACATAAGTAAGTTTTCCTCTATGCATATGAAAATAACAATATATTCAACGAATTGAAAATGAAAAAAATTGGGCTTAATTATTTTTTATTCAAACAATGAAAAATTGAAGCAAAGCACATTGAAAAACATTTCTGAGTAATGTAAATTTTTGAGAAATGTAAATTTTTTGAGTCATGTGAATATAAGTGTTGTTGGGTGGGAAAGAGGAGTAAGAGTGAGGTCATAAGTCACATTTGTCATTTTCTGGAAAATGACTTCCCTTGGCCCATGAGGGAAGTCATTTTCCATCAAATGGTGGAAATAAGTTGTCTTGGAAAATATTTTCCTAAACTTTTGTGACAACCAAACAAGAGAAAACCGGAAAACATTTTTTAGAAAATATTTTCAATCATACCAAACACACCCTTTGTTTCTACTCTTTTGCCTTTCCTACTTTATTAATACTCCCCCTGTTTTTTTAAATTTATTTGTCTTATTTGATTAAGTATGGGTTTAAAATAAAGAGTACTTTTAATTTTAGTGATATTAAATTAAAATTTTGAATAATATATCAAAATATCTTTACTCTTGTGACATCAAAATGTTATGTGGATTCGAAAATTGAAAAGTTGACAAATTACGAAAAGACATTTTTCTAAAATATATCAAAAAAAAAAAAAGTAAGATAGAATTAACAAACTAAGATAAAGAAAATTTAACAATTCCTACTGTCCATATTATAAGATACTTTTAACTAGGCTTAAGTCATCGATAGATCCTCAAACTTATTTCAAAAATTCACTTAGATCCCTCAACTAAAGTCTGTACCTATCAAGGCATTTTTTTCCCTATCAGCTAAAAGCTAAAGTGTGTGTTGCACACATGCACTGATGTAGCAAAAACGGTGAATTAAAAGGTGACACTTTGCATTGAGGATCCAAATTATTAAAAAATAATTATAAAATTATTTAAAAAATAAAAATAATAAATTGATTATTAAAAAGAAATTATAAAATTTTAAAAAAAAAATTATTAAAAAATAATTACAAATTATTTAAAAAATAAAAATAAATTATAAAATTTAAAAAAAAAATGAAAATAAAAAATGGCATTGAGGATCCAAATTATTAAAAAATAATTATAAAATAAAAATAAAAACAGATTATTAAAAATAAATTGTAAAATTTAAAGAAAATAAAAATAATGAATGGCATTGAGGATCCAAATTATTGAAAAATAATTACAAAATTATTTAAAAATAAAAATAAAAAACTGATTATTAAAAAATTTATAAAATTTTTTAAAAAATGAAAATAAAAAAGGGCATTGATGATCCAAATTATTAAAAAAAATTATAAAATTATTTTAAAAATAAAAATAAAAACTAATTATTAAAAAGAAATTATAATTTTTTTAAAAATGGAAATAAAAAACTAATCCCCCACCTTCCCCAGCCCCCCCACCCCCCGAGCGTTCATCTTCCCCCACCCCCCACCCCACGTTCCTCTTCTTCTCCATTAAAGTGAACTTTGCTTCTCCGTGAACCTCAAAAACACACACACACACACACACAATTTTGTTTAAATCTACTTCAAGAATTCAAAAAGGGGTCTAGAAAAAAACCATCTTTATTGAAATTTTTCATAAAATGGTGATATTAATGGAGAAAAAGTGATCTTTCTTGTAATTTTTCAATAAAAAAGTGATCTTTATTGTAAAAAATTTCAAGGAATGAAAAAAAAAAAGTTATGTTGTAAGTTTTCAAGAAATAGTGATACTAGTGGAGAAAAAAAAAGTGAATTTTGTTGGAATTTTTCAAGAAATAGGAATAATTATGATGGATTAAAAAGAATTTGTTCGTGTGAAGACGCGGGGGTGGGGTGAGGACGAAGACGCGAGGGTGGGGTGGGGTTGAAGATGATGAAGACGCGGGGTGAGGTGGGGTTGAAGACGTAGGGGATGGGGTGTTGTGAAGAAGATGACATAGGGGTGGGGTGCTTTTTTTAAAAAGAATTAAGAAATTATAATAATTAAAAATTATATTAATAAAATAATTTAAATATACCTTTTTTAATTAATATTTTTTGCGGCCCTCAATGTCATTTGGCATATTTCTATTCATAATTTAGTAGAAAAATATTTCTTCCGCGCCTCCCGCAAGTGCATTGCATGCGGTGTGCCATGTAAGTAAAAAATGCTCAATTGGTTCAAAATTTGGAGGGTTTAGGGGTCTGATAGTTACAAGCCTTAATTAAGGGGTTTAAATGAATTTTCGAAATAAGCTTGAGGATCTGGCATGACTTAAGTGATAGTTACAAGCCTTAATTAAAGGGTTTAAATGAATTTTCAAAACAAGCTTGAGGATCTGTCATGACTTAAAGCCCTTTTAACTACTGTCCATATGGACCATATCATCTTAGTACATACATATGTTACATTACACTCCTAGGTGATTTTTGATTATATTGATACATATAAAATTATAATTAGAAAATGCCATAGTGGCCATTACTCAAGCGTCCAAAAGAGTGTTCCTAAGGATTGTAAACTAGTTGCTCATTTTAGTCAATTAACTAAGAAATATTTCCCCGTCCTAAATTACTCATCCCAAATTGAGATGATACATTAATTAAAAAAATAATTAATAACATGCCTAGTTTATTATAATACCCCTATTAAATGATGTAAATTTGAAGAAAAAAGTAATTAATGCAAAGGGTAAAATACGAAAAAAAAATTGTCTCTTCTTGAATAATGAAAAAAGACAAGTAAAATGAAAAATCAAATTAAAAAATTTGAGACGGAGAGAGTACTATACTTATTAGTTTCCATTTTTTCTCCTACTGTATAATCATTTAAGGCAACAACTAACTAATCATATGTACCCCCCGAAAAGAAGTACTCTTATTATCACATCCTTATTTTTGTGGATAATTTATTTTGATTTTATGTCTTTTCTTAAGAAAATTATGGAAAAAGAGGTGTTTGCCTCACCAGTCACCACTGACCACACCACATCGTTGTGACTTAAAAAGCTTTGCCTAAAAATACGATTAAAGGAACACCAATGAGAACTTATTTTCTTATTTGTTCTGTAAGTAGAAAAATATTTTTTAAAAGTATTTGTGGAAGGATAAGAAAAAAATTTAAATTTTTTCTAAAAACAAATTTAAAAAAATTAAAAAAATTAAAAAAAATTAGTGGGGGGAGTGGAGGAGAAGCTAGTATTGGGGGGAGGGGGGTCCCGGGGGTAAGAAAAATAAATTTTAATAAGCAAATTTTTAAAACTAAATTATTATTTTTTTTGTGGGGAAGGGGGCGAGTGTTGGTAGGGGTGGGAGTGAGGTAAGAAAAAAATTGATAAAGGGTGGGTAAGACCTCCTTTTTTTTTTTTTTTAAGTTGGGGGTGAGCGATTTTGAGAGTAGTATGAATGTTGCAACGCATTTTTCCTATTTTGATTAAGAAAATCATTTTCTTTATTTTGAAGAAACTTGTTTTTATTATAAATGTATTTACATTATAGTGAATGTCTATCAAGATCTATCAAGATCTACTTTGATATCTATTAGGATTTGAAGCATCTGTCTTTTACTCAGACCAGGAGTAAATTTTCCCTATAAATAGAGGGGTTTTGTTCATTGTATTTACAATCTTATGATCCCTCATCCCTCAAGAGAAGAAATAAGAATTATTCTCTCTATTCTCTCTACTCTTGTTATTGTTCTTTATTAGTTTATAACACGTTATCAGCACGAGACTCTGCCAAATAAGGTGAGATTATAAATCTGAAGGATTTCAAGGTTTGTAATTCTTCATGTTATCTTTCTTTTGCTACTACTAATATAATTATTATTGAATTTGAGAAAAAATAATTGGTCTGGAACCATTTATATTTTAAATTTATTTCTCAAGAACAATATTATCAAAAAGGATGATAATATATTGAGTTCAAGTCCCATCGATTCATGCCTAAGACGCCTTTATATGGATCAAATAGAGTTTGAATCTCAATACACCATATTGATGATATTGTGATGGCTAAGGCAAAATAATGGGTGTTTGATGAAAAGTCATGAAATTCAACTCATTGAATATGCTCCATTCCATGAAGTGAATGTGGTAGTAATATATGATAAGTCTAAAATACAACAACTTACTTCATTCTTGAGGTGTATGTGGTAGCAGTGCATAATATGTCTGAAAGAAGACAAGTGATTGAATGCACAAATATACGCGTGGAGGGATAATATGATAATGATCATCAAAAGTGATGATATTTTCACACGCTTATATGATTATAAGATATGCTAGAGAGAAAAAAATTCTCTACATCATATGTATGCCTCGATTTGCTATATTTCATTCCTGAGGAATTAGAAACTTATTAATGCAAACGGGCACTTGATTGTGATTGCATCACAACTCACCATCGAAAGAGGTTGAATAACTTTGAAATATACTTCTGAAGTAGTAAATCTGAAATTTATTCATGTAATAGTAAATCTGAAATTTACTAAAGAATAAGTACATGTCATGGTAACTTGGAGTTTACTAGAATAAAATTTCATAAATCGATATGCACGATTGTGACATCTCAAAGATGTGCATGTATTGAAGAACTAGAAGATTCTTCAAGAATTGTTTAAGTCGTTTGTTCTCATGATAAGTTGGATGGACCAACTAATATTGGGATTGGAGCCCTTCAAATCTGAAAAGAATAAAAGGTCAATAAGCGCCCGTTCACCTATCATGTGATATGTTGAAAAGATGCATCAATAAGATAATCACATGTACATTCATGGTCAACCTACGTTTGACATTCATAAAGTTACTTGTTCAATATAAATTGAGCATAATTTTCAGATTGTGTAATCAAGATAATTTATCTTGATAATGATGGTTTAACATTGAATGTCTTCGATAAATATCTAAACCATTGTTAATGAGAACAAAACTTAATGTATTGGTCTGAAATATGATATATTGCAATAGCATTTTTATGCATTAGACCAATAAATTATGATTATTTCTTCCCTTTCAATTGGTTCAAGGTCGGGAACCAATTATTCCATCTAATAATTTTGATGTGTAGTATACGATTAATGAATATACCATAATGCACAATGATGGATTTCTCAAAGAAGTAGAGGATGTATGTTAGTTTTTCTAACATAAGGGGAGATTATAAGCGCTATGAAATATGTTAGGAATTATCATCATATCCTCATCCAAAAGATAATTCAAGTCAAATCCTGAAAGCATCTCATATTAAGTGCAAGTGCTCTTATTTTGTGTTCCTAAAGGGCAAAGTCTATGCATGCATGAAGCGTGGTAAACTGATCGGTTCCAAATGAAATAGTCCTTGAAAAATAAGGAGCAAATAATCATAATAAGAAGGCAATGAACTCTTGAAGGCCTACGATATACCACTTCATGAAATCTTACGAGAGGTTTATGTACCTGAAAATAATGAAGTGATGAGATCTCAAAATGTTATGTCACATTGTGAATCGATACAAAATGATATATCATCAATATCTTTGACATAATATTGACACAATATTGTGAAAGATTACGATGATCTGAATTCTAAGTTTATTTAAACATACTGACGTAGAAACATTTATCAAGTGACATGAAAGGATGCATCTTGGTAAGTATTAAACTTATTTAATTTGCAGTCCAGATATTTGAAGATGTTACTCATGAAATGTTGAATATTATCACTTGACAAAACTTATGTAAAAGACTTTTAAGGATTCAAAATGCTTGAAGCATATAAAAGTTTTTGGAAAACTTATTTATAATCCTTATATTGTATAAACTTATTGCTTAAACATCATTGGAACTCTTGGAGAGTTTTCAAAGCAATAGATTATTTGCTGAAATTCGAAATATATCGAATTGGATTGGTTATGAAGTACCATATCTTAGTGCAATTGATGCACTCATGTACCTTGCAAATACTACAAGGCCTATAGCCTTTTTAGTCAATTTGTTAGCAAGGTATATTTCTGCTCGTACTATGAGACATCAAAATGGGATAAAACATATGAGCTTGTTTACTCTAAAGATTGCAGTCCCTATCTTATTGGTCATGCTGATGTTGGGTACTTATCTGACCCGCATAAAGCTCGGTCTCAAATAGGCTATGTGTTCATATGTGGTGGTACTGCCATATCTTGGAGATATACAAAGCAGTCTATTGTAGCCACTTCATCGAACCATGCTGAGATAATAACTATTCATGAAGCAAGCCGAGAATGTGTATGGTTGAGGTCCATGATACATTTCATTCAAGAAAAATGTGGTGTGAAATAGGACAATCTACCCATAATTTTATACAGAGATAATTCAGCTACATAGCATATCTTAAGGGAGGATTCATAAATAGAGATAGAAGGAAACACATTTTACCAAAGCTTTTCTACATACATGAGCTACAAAAGAATGATGATATTAACGTGCAACAGATTCGTTCAACCGACAATGTAATTGATTTATTCACCAAGTCTTCTCCAATTACAACTTTTACGAAGATGGTGCACAAGATCGGGATGCAAAGGTTCAAGGATGTTCTCATTAGGGGGAGCAAATACGCATTGTACTCTTTTTTCCTTTCAAGGTTTTGTCCCACCGAATTTTCCTTGTAAGGTTTTTAATGAGGCAGCTGAAATGCGTATTATTAGAGATGTGTACTCTTTTTTCTTCATTAGATTTTTTTTTCCTACTAGGTTTTTTTCTAGTAAGGTTTTAACGAGGCACATTATCTACCAATTAGACATTCAAGGGGGAGTGTTATAAATGTATTTACATTATAGTGAATGTCTATCAAGATCTACTTTGATATCTATTAGGATTTGAAGCATCTGTCTTTTACTCAGACTAGGAGTAAATTTCCCCTATAAATAGAGGGGTTTTGTTCATTGTATTCACAATCTTATGATCTCTCATCCCTCAAGAGAAGAAATAAGAATCACTCTCTCTATTCTCTCTACTCTTCTCATTGTTCTTTATTGTTTTATAACAGTTTTCCTATTAAAAATACTTTTCAAAATTTTTAGTCAAATAAATATAAAAAAATTTTAAAAGTATTTTTCTACATACCGAACACACCCTACATCTCACTCTCTTTTCCTTTCACTTTCTTCAAAAGTGTTTTTCCCTCCAATTCTAAACCATTGCCTATCCAACTTTACAAATAAGTTTCACACCTACCTTGATTTATATTATGTTTTTTTTTTTTAAAGTTACCTAGAAATTTTATCATTTCTATTTTTTTGGTGGCTCAAATTCACAACCTCAAGATTAAAGGTAAAAGATGTTTACCGTCCGAAAGAGCCAACCCCTCTTGTCACCTTCCTTCCTTGATTAAATGAGAAAAAGCAAGTTTTAGTTAAATATAAAATTCTTTCGACAGATAATAATGCCCTACAACAACAAACAAAATACAAACGTGATGCTTATCAACTGATTTTAATGCTAACTAAAAGCTTTTATCTTCCTAATTAGTCTATGTTTGATTTGTGCATATTGAACTTTTATAGAAATAAATTGCACCGTATAGTCTTTTTTTCCACACGCGACTCTTTGAAAAAAATTTAGTTTTTCTCTGTAATTAATTTCTTCCTTTTTGTGGTTTTCTTTTGTCTAAGTTTCACCATGTTGGGTCCAGCAAATCTATTCGTATTTATTATTTCAAAATTTTCATCCAAATATGTAATTATTTATTTATAAAATTGTTTTCAAACACAAGCTAAGACAATCGCTTTGTGCTTCCTCCATTGCATATTTCTTGGTCTATATTAAAAATAGTAGTTTCACTTTACTTGTTTTATTTATGAATTCAAGAAAATTTTATTACATTTTTTAATATTATTAAATAACTACATAAAATAATAATAGTAGACAAATTTAGAGTCTCAAATTATCATTAATAAAATTAATTTAGTGAAAAATACCTCTAATTAAAATTTACTTAAAGAACATGTAAAGAAACATAAAGCGGTGGGAGTAATTCACTAAAAAGAACAACCAAGCTTGGTTGGCCTAGTGGTCAGATCACTAGGTCGTTTAAGCAAGTGTCGGGGGTTCAATTCCTGCCTTGTGCATGCAACAACCAATTAGCCAGCGGCAAACCCTTAAATGAAGCTCAGATCCACGGAGGATTAATCCTTGACCTGTCGGGCTGGGGGATATCTTGGGAAAAAAAAAAAAAAACTAAAAAGAATGATAGAGTAATGTTAAAAATTTTAATATATATAGGGCATCGAGAACAATAATAATTAAACTAAAGTCTAGTATATATGGTTGGTTAATCAATTGAGAGAACTTTTTGAGTCAATTCCTCGTATTGTCATTCAGCATAGGAAAATATCCCACTAAAGTCATTTATTTTATTTTTTTGTTCCAATAATGTCATTCAACTTTGTACATTATTCTTACAAATTAATAATTGCTAAAATAATCCTTATTCTTTAAAAGAAAAATAACCAAAATAGTTCCTTAAGTTAATTTTTGAATTGGAATGATCCATGTTCTTTAACAATATGATATACTAATAACTTTTTAACTGTAAAAAATAGTGCGTATGATTTTAATTCAACTTCTATTTGTAATATTAAAATAATGTAGTCTAGCAAAAAATGTGATTGATATTGTTAAAAAAACTTATATCCACTCTATTTAATTGAAAATTTAGGAGTTCAATGATAAATAATATTTTATATTTATTTATTTTATGATTAATCTTTATTTTTTGATAAAATAGTTGAAATTTAGTTGTTAGTTTCTTCTAAAAATAATTGCCAAAAAATTCATAATTCACATAGAAGACGATGAATTCCTTCAACCTCTCGACTCTCTAGCTACTTGAAAAACAATCACATATAAATATTTTAAAGAATTTCTATAAAATATTGATGAAGGACATCATAATAATATCATAAATCAATAAACATCAAATAAAATTAGAAAATTCATATGATCATTGTGTAATTTAAAAATGTTAAAGTTTTCAAATATTATTGAGAAAATAGTCTATTATCCCTCCAACCTTTAGTCGAAATCCCAACTACATACTCAACCTTTAAATGTGACCTATTACCCCCTGAACCTTTTTTATCGAATTTATGACCTCCCTGAACTATTTAAATAGAAATTATAACACCCCTAAAAATCGACAACCACATTTATGTTGAGAGGTGAGATACACGCGTTTTTGACACGTGTAAAATATATTTAATTTTTTAAATTATTTTTTTATTCATTTCCTTCTACAATTATTACTTCATTATTTTATTCATCTTTCCTTCTACATTTTCTTCTTCATTTCCCTTTCTATTCATCTTCTTTCTATTCATCTTTCTCCTTTCTCTTCATCTTTTTCTCTTTCTTCAATCTCAAAAGCCATTTTGGTCCAACAACTGCAATAGACCATTTTTTATTTATTCTGCTTTCTCATTATTTTTCTTTCCTTTTCCATTTCATTCTCTTTTCTTTTACCAAATTCTCTTTAATCCTTGTCTTTCATAACTCATTCTCAAATCGCCTTGACCTCTTTAACTTCCCCCAACAATGAATATAAAAGTGAAGAAGACAGCGAAGAAATAGATTTGAGTTCCATTTCAGTTTTAAAAAAAAATTGAAGAAGCTATCTAGGATGAAGGTGCGGGGAGAAACAAATGTTAATTTTGATCTAATAATGTTGACATCAAAAAATTTGATTGATGTTTGCACTTTGTTATGATTTTTTCTCCATTAATGACAGTAAATTTCATCAACTTGATGGTTGGTGGGTTTGTTCTCATAGATCGAAAAAGTCATTTTAATTAATTTTAGTGGTGCTATGGTAAAAAAATCATCAACATCGACGATTTGAAGATATTCCTTTACGAAGCTCCTGCTTTTTAATGTTGATGTGGCTGTTGAAAAATTGTTCGGAAAAATGAGGAGTGACGTGCGATGTTGAGATTGAATGTTTGTGTGTTGTTTGATCTTTATGGTCGGTGAATAATTGCTCATGTTGGTTTGTTGTCGATTCTTTGGTTATGAACTGTGTGATGAAGTCGAAAATAATAAACAACGTCGAATTTGAAAATTTCCGACAACCTTAAAGTGGGAAACAATGACCATATCAATTATTAAATTTTCAACGATCTTAAATCCGAAAACAACGAACAATACCAATTTCAAAATTTTCAACGACCTTGAAGCTGGAAACAATGAACAATATCGAATTTAAAATTTTCAATGACCTTAAAGTCGGAACAATATAAAATTTTAAAATTTTCGACGACCTTGAAGTCGAAAATAATGGACAATACCCATTTTAAAATTTACGATGACCTTGAAGTCGAAAATAATGGACTATATCGATTTTGAAATTTTCGATGATCTTGAAGTCGAAAATAATAAACAACATCGAATTTAAAATTTTCAATAACCTTGAAGTGGGAAACAATGAAAAAAATCAATTTTTATATTTTCGACGATCTAAAATCCGAAAACAACGAAGAATACCAATTTCAAAATTTTCGACGATCTTGAAGCCGGAAACAATGAACAATACCGAATTTAAAATTTTCAATAACCTTAAAGTCGGAAACAATAGAGAATTTTGAATTTTTCAACGATCTTCAAGTCGGAAACAATGGACAATACCCATTTTAAAATTTATGATGACTTTGAAGTCATAAATAATGAACAATAGTGATTTTAAAATTTCCGACAATCTTGAAGTTGGAAACAATGAGCAATACCCATTTTAAAATTTTCGATGAATTTGAAATCGAAACCAATCAATTTTGTCCTTTGAGATAAGAAAAATGATAAATTAATTTTCGATGTCATTGATGAGTTGTTGGATGTCATTATTTGCAAGAAGAAGATGAAGATGAAGAAGAAGAAGAAGAAAGAAAGAAAAGAATAATTAGAAATGAATAAAGAAAACGAATAAAGAAAATAAAGAAATATTAAAAATAATTTTTTAATAAAAAAAATCATCCTCACTCTCTTTAAAGAGAGTGAAACATACTCTCTTTCCATGTCAGCGTTCAGGGAGTAATAATTCCACTTTAAAATAGTTCAGGGGGGTAATAGGTCACCTTTAAAGATTGAGTGTGTAGTTGGAATTTTGACTAAAGGTTGAGGGGTAATAGACTATTTTCTCAATATTATTTTTGTCAATCTTGTGATATTATTTGAAAAAACTCTATATTACCTCTTCAACTTAACTTTAAAAACTAAATACATCTCTCAACTTTTTTTTTTTTTTGCTTTTTAATATTGTGATATGTCTTTTTAAATTTAATTACTCCCTCTGTCCAATTTTAGTTGGTCGTCTTACTAAAAATAAATTACTCATATTAATTGATCACTTACTAAATTAAAATAGAATTAATTAATTTTTTTATGATACCCCTATAATTCATAGCATACATTAATATCTCAACAATTCCAATTCAATATTCATTTCTATGCCCATATCATTAATATTATTAACGGGTAAAATATTAAAAAATTTCATTCAATTTATGATTTTTTAATCACCATATAAAATAGAATGTCCCCAACTAAAAAGGGATAGAGAAAGTATGTAATGAAGTAAAAGTATGAAATATAGTTGGAGGTCTATTAATATTTCAGATTAAAAAAAAAACTATTTAAATTCATGGTTTAACTTAAAGAACTATTTTGCTCATTTTTCTTACAAAAATAAGGACTATTTTAGCAATTGTTAATTTGTAAGGAAATGTACAAAGTTAAATAATATTGATGAAATAAAAAAAAAAAAGTGACTTTAATAAGACGTTTTCCCAACTTAAGTAACAGTACAAGGAATTGACTCGAACTTTTTTTGATGCGTCATTGAAAGTTTCGAACGTTATTGACGAAAGCATTTCATAGTGCCTATTGACAAGATAGTTTAAAAGGTCTATTTTCCATGCTCTTTGACCCAACCCAAAAAAGTTACACTTGTGTCTTATGTTTCCTATTGGAGATTGTATTAAATGACACAATTTGTGAAGTCTTCAAAAGACGTACATGGCTCTTGTATGCTATCTCCGTCTACTTTTATTATTTACTAATCAGATGTACGTGTTTTGTACGTGGGTCACGTAAATTAATAATAAATTTTTATAAGAAAATAAATGATTATGTATATGTTATTGTATTAAGTAAATAACTTTTTAAAAAAATAATGTAAAACTTTTAAGATAAAAATTATATTTAAAAAAAATGATAACTCATCACCATAGAAAAAATGATAACTCATCACCATATTTTATCTCATTCGTTATTCTTCGAGAATTAATCTTTATTTCTATAATTCTGCACTCAAATAAATAGTTAGCAACATATATAATTTGTAATAAGTTAAATCTACATATGTTTGATATAAAGAAAACTATAATATTGGGAGAATAATCTCTCTACGTTGATGTGAAAGGAATAATAATCAATTTATAAAAGTTCAATTTTTTTTTTTTAAGAAAAGGTTTCTTTAATTATGGAAAAAAGTGATTTTTATTTTGAAAAAAAAAAAGCGACAAACAATTATGCTATTTATTTAAGGTATTATTTTATATAACAAATTATTTAGGATAGTTGCTTTTTCTATTTACGTGAAACATGGAAAATGTGTGTGTGTGGTGGGTCCGGGGGTGGGGGGTGGGGGAGGAGGAAATTACCATAGTGTTAAGTAGTTTATAAATATTATATTTTATTTTACCATATATTTTAGAAATTATTAGTTCTATATATTTAAGAAATTAATATTATAAATATAATTATATAATAAATTAATGATGTGAAAAGACGATTTTATCTATTGAGGAGACTTTTAGTGAAGGATAAAAAGTTCAAATCATTTTTCTAAGAGTCTTCACATTTTTAATATATTATAGATATAGATTATATTAAAAATAAATATTTTTATTTGTTTAATTTAAATAAAAAGGGTGAAAATCATTTTCACCCCAACTTTGATTAAAAAATCAAACTCTCCCCTCAACATTGAACAGTAATCATACTCCCCCCTTTATCCCATGCAATATCTATTTTGTCCTTATAATTTTAATTGTATATTTATGTAATATCTTTTATATTATATGTAATGAATATTTTCTTAATATGGATATTTGTAGCATTTTATTTAAGTTTATTAACTTTATACGCAAATTAATACGTTTTATAAATTTATCATAAAGTTCAATGTTATTTTTTAAGATCGTTGTTTTTGTATTATATGTATTAAAGAGTCGTTTGGTGTGAGGTATATTTATAATAATTCAGAGATAAAATTCATGATTATTTATCCTGCGTTTAATTAGATTTATTAGGTAGTCTCAAAATTATTTGTTGCACCATTTATACCACAGTGATGAGATAAGTTATCACACATACATGTTAGTACAACTTATTTTGTAATAACTAATTCCGGAATAACTTATTTCCAAACAACCCACCCTTAAGTGTGTATATATACATATGTATGTACATGCATGTGCGTATATTTTCGTGTTTTATCACTCGCTTACTAAATTCGTTTCGCATTACTTAACTTTTTGTTGATATAACACAATCCTTAAGAAAATTTTACTTAGAGGTATATTTTGTTAAATTAACCTTATTAATGATAATTTGAAACTTTAAATTTGTCTATATTGTTACTTTATAAAGTTATTTAACACTAAAAGGGTAGAAAAAAAATATAATACAATTCTCTTGATTTCACAAATTGAGCAGATAAACTAAAACACTTATTTTTAACATGAGGATGAAGTGATAAGAAAGGATATTATTTATTGTCTATATCAGTAAATAAGCTGTGATTGCCATTAATAGAGTATTACATATTTTATAATTTATATAAATAAATATAATCTTTAAAATTTGACCTTATTTTTATTCGAGAAAAACATCTAGTATCCCTGAACTATGACCAAATTTGCTACGATACACGTCAACTTCACGGGGGTCCTATTACCCCTTAAACTAAATTTTAGCGTATTTTTGTCAATCTTTTTGGCTAACATGATACCTTTTGTCAACCGTTTTAGATGGCGTGACACCTTTGATATGGACTTCATTTTATGTAATAAGGGTGTCACATTAGCACAAAAAATGATAAAAATACGCTAAATTTGAGTTCAGGGGATAATAGGACCCCTGTGAAGTTGGAGTGTGTCGTAAAAACTTTGACCATAGTTTGGGGTGGTACTAGAGGCTTGTCTCTTTTATTTATTGTTTGTATTTTCTACATTAAAATATGTTTATAAAATTAGTAGTACTTATTAAAATAAATATTATAGTTTTGATTATTATTGATAAAACTAATTTTCTTATTATGCTAATTTACTTCATAAAGATCATCATTAGCTTATATATTTTTTTTTCTAGAAGATAATGTTTATATTTTTATGAAAATTTTGTTATATGAATAATGTTTATGTTTTTATGAAAAATTTGTTATATGAATTTTTTTAAAATGAAAATATGATGATTTTAAAGAAGTTAAGAAAAAGAATAAAAAAATTAATGATAAAGGATAAAATAGAAATTTTAAAAAGTCAATTAGGATAAAGGGGGAGTATGATTATTATTTAAAGTTGAGGGGAGAGTTTGATTTTTAAGACAAAGTTGGGGAGGGAAAATGATTTTAACCCAAATAAAAAATAAGAATTAATTTATTACTTGAATTTTCATTTATCTCTACTATTAATTATAGTAATTTTTCAGCTTGCTTAGTTTCTGTTATAAAACAAAAAAGAATAAAGAAAAAGAGTAGGGAGAATAGAGAGAGTAATTGTTATTTATTCTCTTGAGGGATGATTTACAATGAAGGAAGCCCTTCTATTTATAGGGGAAATTTGCCCTAGTTTCACACTAAAAGATAAATACATCAAATCCTGATAGACATCAAATAGATCTTGATAGACATTCACTATAATTGATATATATCATAACACTTCCCCTTGAATGTCTAACAATACGCATATAGGCTGCCTCATTAAAAACCTTACAAGGAAAACCCAGTGGGATAAAACCTCGTAAGGGAAAAAGAGTATAGTGCGTATTAACTCCCTCTTATAAGAACATCCTTGAACCTTTGCATTTTGATCTTACGCATCATCTTCTTGAAAGTTGCAGTTGGAAGAGACTTGGTGAATAAATCAACCACATTGTCACTTGAACAAATCTGCTGTACATCAATATCACCATTCTTTTGGAGGTCATGTGTATAGAAGAGCTTTGGCGAAATATGCTTCGTTCTATCTCCTTTTATGAATCCACCTTTTAGTTGTGCTATGCATGCTGCATTATCTTCATATAAAATTGGGGGTACTTTGTCACATTTCAAGCCACATTTTTCTCTAATGATATGTATTATGGACCTCAACCACACACACTCTCAGCTTGCTTCATGAATAGCTATAATCTCAGCGTGATTCGATGAAATGGCTACGATAGACTGCTTTGTTGATCTCCAAGATATGGCAGTATCCCCATATATAAATACATAGCCTATTTGAGATCGAGCTTTATGCAGTTCGGATAATTATCCAGCATCAGCATAACCAACAAGATCTGAATTTCAATCTTTAGAATAAAATAAGCCCATATCAACCGTAATATGTGTTTGATCCCATTCCAATGTCTCCTAGTAGGAGAAGAACTATACCTTGCTAGCAAATTTACTGAAAAGGCAATATCAGGCCTTGTAGTATTTGCAAGATACATTAGTGCACCAATTGCACTAAGATATGGTATTTCAGGACCAAGGAGTTCCTCATTCTTTTCTTGAGGTCGAAATGGATCCTTATTCACATCAAGTGATCGAACAACCATCGGAGTACTTAATGGATGTGCTCCATCTATATAGAATCATTTCAACACCTTTTTTGTGTAGGCAGATTGATGGACAAAGATACTGTTTGTCAAATGCTCAATTTGCAAACCAAGGCATAACTTTGTTTTTCTGAGATTTTTCATCTCAAACTCTTTCTTTAGGTAATCAGTTGCCTTTTGAAGCTCTATTCGCGTTCCAATAAGGTTTATGTCATCGACATAGACAGCAAGTACAACAAACTCCGATGTTGTTTTCTTTATGAAAACACATGGGAAAATTTCATCATTCGTATAAACTTCTTTAGAAAAATATTCATTAAGACGGTTATACCACATGCGTCCAGATTGCTTCAAACCATACAATAATCTTTGCAATCTAATGGAATACATTTCCCGAGGCTTTGAACTATATGCTTTCGACATTTTAAATTCTTCAAAAAATTTCATGTATATCTCATTATCAAGTGATCCATATAGATAGGCTGTTACCACATCCATCAAATGTATTTCAAGTCTCTCATGGATAGTGAAACTAATAAGATAACGCAATATTGCATCCATAACTGGTGAATATGTCTCATCATAATTGACACGAGGCTGTTGTGAAAATCCTTGTGCAACAAGGCATGCTTTATATCTTTGTATTTTATTTTGTTCATTTCTTTTTCGCACAAAGACCCATTTATAGCCAACAGGCTTAACACCATTAGGTGTTTGAGCTATGAGTCCAAAAACTTCACGTTTAGTGAGCGAATTCCATTCTGATTGAATTGTTTCTTGCCATTTTGGCCAGTCATTTCTTTGTCGACATTCTGTGACAGATCGAGGTTCAAGATCCTCGCTATCTTGCATGATTTTTGTTGCAACATTATATACATAGACATGATCCACAACTATTTCAGATCGATTTAGATTAGTTTCAACATCACTTGAATTTATGGATAGTTCCTTATTTTCTTGAGTCTCAGGCTCATTGATTCCTTCAGGGATATCAACATTGCTCAAATCTTGAACTTCTGTATGTGGATCTTTCATAGTGTCATCTTGACCATTTATTTTTATTTTTCTAGAATTTCGATCCTTAGAACCTAATGGTCTGCCACGCTTCAAGCGTGTTTTAGATTCATTATCTATGATACTAGTGGATGGTCCTTTAGGGACATCAATTTGAATTGGGACATTCTCTGCAGGAATATGTGATTTAGTGATCCTTTTCAAATCTGTAAATGCGTCCGGCATTTGATTTGCAATTCTCTACAGATGAATAATTTTTTGTACTTCTTGCTCACAAATAGAAGCACGTGGATCAAGATGAGATAGTGATGAATTTTTTCACAAAATTTCTATTTTTGATGTCACTATCTTCTCCTCCTAATTTTAAGAAAAGTATCTCATCAAACCGACTATCTACAAATTGAGTAGTGAACATATCTCCCGTTAATGGTTCAAGATAGCGAATAATGAAGGGTGATTCAAACCCAACATAAATTCCTAACCTTCTTTGGGAGCCTATCTTGGTGCGGTTTGGTGGTGCTATCAGCACATAAACACCACACCAAAAAATTCTCAGATGAGATATATTAGGCTCTTGACCCAGAACCAATTACAATGGAGAAAATTTATGATAATTTATCGGTCTAAGACAAATAAGTATTGCAGCATGCAAAATTGCATGACCCCAAATAGAAGTGGGCAACTTAGTTTTCATTAGTAATGGTCTTGCTATCAACTGCAGACGTTTAATTATTGACTCGACAAGGTCATTTTGAGTGTGAACATGGGGTACAGGATGTTCCACTCTTATCCCGATCGATAAGTAATAGTCATTAAATGCTTGGGATGAAAATTCTGCAGCATTATCAAGGCGAATAGACTTGATTTGATTATCAAAAAATTGTGTCCGTAATCGTATTATTTGTGCCAATAATTTTGCAAATGCCAAGTTGTGAGATGACAAAAGGCACATATGAGACCATCTAGAAGAAACATCTATTAGGACCATGAAGTATCTAAACGACCCATTTGGTGGGTGAATTGGTCCACAAATATTCCAATGTATGCGTTCTAAGAACGCGGGGGACTCAATCCCAACTTTTATTGGCGAGGGTCTCACAATCAACTTGCCTTGATAACAAGCATTACATGAAAATTCACCATTCGAAAGAACCTTCAAGTTCTTTAATGGATTCCCATTTGAATTTTCTATTATTCATCTCATCATTATTAATCCTGGATGTCCAGACGATCATGCCAAAGTACGAAAGTATTGAAATTAGTAAACTTCCGAATTACTATGGAATGTGCCTCAATTGCACAAATCTTTGTCCAATACAGGCCAGAAGATAAAGCAGAGAACTTTTCAACAGCATATGTCTGCCCAGAGACATTCTTGGTGATACCAAGATATTCAAATTCATCTCATCAAATGTCTTGATATGATAACCATTTTCACGGATATCTTTAAAACTCATCAAGTTTTTTCGAGACTTGGGAAAGAACATAGCATTATTTATGATGAGTTTAGTTCCCTTGGACAAGATTATAATGGCTTTTTCGAAGCCTTCAATCAAATCAGCACTACCAGAAATTGTAGTAACATTAATCTTGTCCATGTTTAGATGAGAGAAATGTTTTTTGTCTTTGAATATCGTATGTGTAGTGCTAGAATCAATCAAACAAATATCTTCTTGAAAATTATCCATATCTTTAAATAAAATAACATGCACCAAATAAAATATATATTAAATCTTTGTACAAAGTGAAAACTTATAATATAAAAAAATTATTAATCACACTTTAACTAAGTAATTAAAAAGAAATATATCCAAGTAGTACGAGATGCAATTGTAATCGTATTACGAAACAAGAAAATAAAAATATTATTATATTACATAATCATATGAGAATATTATTATATTAAAGAATGTTAATATAAAGAATACATTACAGAATGCAATCTTAATCATATTATTTGCACAACATTGTAAAGAACGATAATTTTGCATTGTAATGAATGCTAAGCAAGCACTCCACGTATTGTTTTCATGCGAAAAGTAAACCTCTGTACTATCGTATTTTTTTTAATAAATAATGATAAAATTAAAATTCAATTCAATCAATAATAAACTACAATAATATAATTGAACTAATCAATATTAATCAAAAACTAAGACTCATGCAAACAACTACTTTTACATGATTCTTTATTCACTAACTATTATCAAAAAAAATAAAAAAAAATTTAAAATCATTCATTCTTTCATGTTTATGGAACCATCACCAATCAAGTGATCAATCTTTCTTTCAGGGTGCTCAAAAAAGTCTGCTACATCTAAATATGTGATGCCAACATTATTTTCAGAGAGAAAGTTGGCCTCGAGATTTCTCTCTTTCCTTTTTAGTGATGCTTGATAAAGATCAACCAAGTGCTTGAGAGCATGACAATCACGTTAATAATGTCCTTTTCCACCACACCGAAAAAATTAACTGCTTCACGTTTCTCATCTTTTCTCTTTTTGTTTGATGAATTATTAACATCCGTAACAGGGTTTCTTTCTTGGTCATCATGACCACGACCACGTCCGCGACCTTTTCCACGCCTATCATAGTGAGAGTGCACATCATTCACCTCAGGGAATAGTGCAGATCCAGTTGGTCGGTTCTCGTGATTTTTCATCAACAAATTATTATTTTGTTCAGCCATGAGAAGATAAGAACTCAGTTCAGTATACTTCTTGAAACCTTTTTCTTGATATTGCTATTGCAAGAGCACATTCGAGGTATGAAAAGTGGAGAGCGTTTTTCCATCATATCATTATCATTGACCGTCTCTCCACAAAGTTTTCAATTGAGAAGAAATTTTGAACATGGCAGAATTGTATTCATGAATAGACTTGTAGTCTTGAAATCTTAGATGCATCCACTCATATCGTGCTTTCGGAAGGATGACCATCTTTAAGTGGTCAAACCTTTCTTTTAGGCTATTTCACAATACGAGTGAATCCTTAGTAGTAAAGTACTCAATTTTCAGAACTTCGTCAAGATAATGACGCAAGGAAAACATAGCCTTAGCACGATTTTGACTAGATACTGTATTTTCATTCTTTATGGAGTCTCCAAAACCCATAGCATCTAGGTGGATTTCAGCATCCAACACCCATGAAATATAGTTCTTGCCCAAACTTTGGAGGGAAACAAACTCACACTTCATAAGATTGTTAGCCATATAGAAAAAGGAAGAAATAAAAAAAATAATACCTTAGCCTTCGCCTTCAAATTTGAGACGGTAGAGTCTCGTGCTGATAACGTGTTATAAAACAACAAAGAATAAAGAAGAAGAGTAGAGAGAATAGAGAGAGTAATTGTTATTTCTTCTCTTGAGGGATGATTTACAATGAAGGAAGCCCTTCTATTTATAAGGGAAATCTGCCCTAGTTTCACACTAAAAGATAAATACATCAAAACCTGATAGACATCAAATAGATCTTGATAGACATTCACTATAATTGATATATATCATAATAGTTTCTAATTTATCCCTATTAGTTAGTAATAAATAATAAAGATCGAGAAGTAGTGATTTGTGATGTTGAAAATTATTACTCTAATTGAAGTAAATAGATAGCGAGGGTGATTAATGATTGGCTACTTTTACTCACATATCATTGATTAATTAATTTATGTGAATCCATTATGTCACGGACCATATGTAAAATCTCTAATTTGGACTCTTTAAGTATTAGGAGTCAATTTAAGAAATGATCATTGACAGGATTCAACTAATATAAATAACTTATTAAAAATATTTTTTATGAAATTAACCTATATGTCATAATCAATTTCTTTTTTTACAACAAAATCACCCAATTAATTATTATTGTACTCAAAAAATTAAAACAACCATTTTGTTATAAAACAAGAAAGAATAAAGAAGAAGAGTAGAGAAAATAGAGAAAGTAATTCTTATTTCTTCTGTTGAGGGATGAGAGATCATCTTGATTGTCAATACAATGAACAAAACCCCTCTATTTATAGAGGAGATTTACTCCTAGTCTGAGTAAAAGACAGATGCTTCAAATCCTAATAGATATCAAAATAGATCTTGATAGACATTCACTATAATGTAAATACATTTATAACACTCCCCCTTGAATGTCTAATTGGTAGATAATGTGCTTCGTTAAAACCTTACTAGAAAAAACCCAGTATGCAAAAAAATCTAGTGAAGGAAAAAAAGTACACATCTCTAATAATACGCATTTCGGCTGCCTCATTAAAAACCTTACAAGGAAAACCCAATGGGACAAAATCTCATAAGGAAAAAAGAGTACAACGCGTATTAACTCCCCCTAATGAGAACATCCTTGAACCTTTGCATCCCGATATTGTGCACCATCTTCTTAAAAGTTATAATTGGAGAAGACTTGGTGAATAAATTAGTCACATTGTCAGTTGAACAAATTTGTTGCACGTTAATATCATTATTCTTTTGTAGCTCATGTATGTAGAAAAGCTTTGGTAGAATGTGCTTCGTTCTATCTCCATTTATGAATCCTCCCTTAAGATGTGCTATGTATGCTGAATTATCTCTGTATAAATTGTGGGTAGATTGTTATATTTCACACCATATTTTTCTTGAATGAGATGTATCATGGACCTCAACCATACACATTCTCGGTTTGCTTCATGAATAGCTATTATCTCAGCTTGATTCGATGAAGTGGCTAGGATAGACTGCTTTGTATATCTTCAAGATATGACAATACCACCACATATGAACACATAGCCTACTTGAGACCTAATTTTATGCGGGTCAGATAAGTACCCAATATCAGCATGACCAATAAGATCGGGACTGCAATCTTTTAGAGAAGAAGATGAGTTTGGGCAGGGTAGAAAAGGAAGAAAATAAGTTGGAGTTAAAGTTTAAAAATAGAATTGGAGAAGGATATTTTTCAATATAAATAGAATTATACTCATCAAATTACTACTAATCACCGTTTTTTATTCAAGAATGAAATTGAACAACACCACTACTCAGGAGAAAAATTCATCAACAATGGACATCAATATCGTGGAAGAAATACCGTTAGGTTATTCTACTTTTTAATTTTTCTACGTACAAAATATAAAGATGTAATGGACCGGTCCATTAAGCTGGGCGACCGAATTGGACCGAACCCCATATCGATAAAAATATTTGGATCGATGCCTAGTTGGGCAGGACCGACCTTGTTGACGGATTTACTTTATACTATCATGTAAAGAAACTCCATATGGTTTGTTTCATGATGTTGCATCTAACATTTTTTCGACCTATAAAACAGGCTCAAGCCAAAGAGATGTACACAAAAATCTCCAAGAATCCACTTTTATTTTTTAAAATTTTTTTGAATTTATTGGACACTGATTTAGCTCTTTTACATGATGTTATTCATTTCAAAATTTTGCCTCTATACTATGTCTCTACAAGAAAATTCATAGAAGTCTTAGAACTTTTCAAATAAAAAAAGGATAAAGATTCTTTCCTGTGTGAGTACAAAGCAATTAAAAAATATCTTTAGGTAATGATTAGATTATTTATTTATTAAAATTTTTATATTTCATATTAAATTTTGATTGTTCTATTTTTTATTTTAAAGGAAGCTGAATACTCTACTACTTTTTTCAAATTTTTAGATTGATTTAGGGAGTTACATGTTTCTCTTCTTCGAATTAATAACCTTCCTTTTCTTAAAGAAGGAAGGGTCAGGAAACTCTTTACACAGATGACCATTCATCTTCTTCTAGTTGGAGGGATCAGGAAAAGGACAGAGATTTATCTTTGACTGAGCAATCTTTTTCTTTAGTTGTTGTCAGTTTGGCAAATATTCATATAACTAGTGCTTTTCATTTCAGTGATGAACATACAGTTGAAGCATTGCAAAATGCTATTTTAAGCTTTTTTTTTATCAAAATTTGAGTTCTGAATTTATTATTCAAACTGTTGACCAAGGGACGAATGTGTTGTTTGTTATAGATATCGATGATCGATTTCATAATTTTTTTGTGTTTGAATATTGATTTATTTTCTTGGCATCTCCATCCTTAAATTGGAGATCAAAGAATGAGGAAAATTTATTAGTATTGACATTATAATTGAAGATTTTAGGTCTATTGATCAGGCATTAGGTCGACAACATGCATATAGAAGCAAAGCTGCTCGTGATAATTTTCTTAAGAAGTTATTACAAGTTATGATTTTTATGTTTTTCATTTTATTAATTGATAGTCTTTTGTTTAAATTTTGATTTACCTATGCTTGTTTTAACTCTTGCAGTTTTCATATCTACCATTGAACGATTGCTTGATGAATTTACTGGGTGCACCAGCTCTGCACAAATGATGAAAAAGGCGAAGAACATGACTTTAGATAAATTATCGACTTGATTGAGCCCGCCCTCGTGTATACCTAAAATTGATTTAGAGACTTTGAATGTTCATGTTCGTGACTTTTTGATTATATTCAATGTTGCCCAACTATTATTTAGGTACTGGTGTTACATGTACGGGTTCTATGAGTACGGATGCTATGGATACGAGTGCTGGATAGTTTTATGCTGGTGATGACTTTCTTAAATTCTTTGATGTTGCTGCAGATTTATGCGGAGAGATAAATATTGATGATTTTATTGGAGGGTTGGATGGTGATTGTTCACCATTCAAACAAAGTTTATCTCAAGTTTTTTAGTATTAGTACATTTTGTAATCTATGACTATTAGGCATACTTTGTACTTATTTTTAGGGATGTCTTTGGGATTATATAGGAGGTACCTACTTTACACACTTAGCATATTGGTTCTGTAATTTCATGATTTTTCTAGGCCACTAAATAGAATCGCTATCATATCCTTGAGGATGTTATCAAGAGGAAGAAGTGGCACTATCACACCTGGTAGCTTGTGTTACTTTTGTCTTATCCTGTTTTGATGTTATAGTCTTATTTCCAGTAAAAATATCTATTTTCTTACTAATATTGTCATTATGGTGTTCCATTTTTATCATTTATCTTTTGTTTCTATTTCACTTTGGTGAAAATCACAAAAAAATAAGTCACACCGCAAAACTTATAAGGTCGGATTAACATAATTCGGGGCATAACTCTAATACGAATCATGACTCAAGCCTTAACAATTGAGCACTCCTACTTACCTATAATGTTCCCATTACTCCTAAACTTACCACTGTTGATATGGATCAATTCCTAACCAAAGTTGGTACCAATTACCTCCTCAGTACTTCATGCACCTACACTTAATCCAAAATAATTAAAAATGATTAGAAGGATGGCTTTTCTCCTATCAAGCGTCGTATTTTTTGTTGCGGCTCGACTTTTATTTTTGTATTTTTATTTAATATGATAAAATGAAAATAAAATCATGGGTTGCCTCCCATGCTGCGCCTGATTTAACGTCGCAGCACGACTCGATTATCTTAACTACTCAGACTTTGTCAATATACATCGATGATACCATTTATACCTCATCTTCATAGAATGCATCAACGATCGAGAAAACACTCATTTAGTTTTGTTATTTCATGAATTTACACACTTCAAAACTAACCTCTTTCCCGTTGAGCCTAAATTTTAGCTCATTCAAATCCAGGTCAACTAACACTCTCCCAGTTGCTAAGAATGGCTAGCCTAAAATTATGAGTACTTCAAAGTCCACTTCACAATCAAGAATTACAAAGTCGGTAGGAAATATAAAATCGGCCACCCTTATGAGTACATCATACAGAATACCAATCGACCTTTTCACCGATCTATTTGCCATCAAAAGCCATATATTGATGGGTGTAGGATCTTCCAAACCTAGTTTCTTGAAAACCACTAATGGCATAAGATTTATGCTTGCCCCAAGATCACAAAGGGCCCTTTCAAAATTTAGCGATCCAATCATACATGGGATAGTAAATGCTCTTGGATCATCTTTCTTCTGAACAATAGATCTTGTAGCAATAGTACTGCAATGATGAAGATTATCTACCATTTCATAGCTCACAGTTCTTTTCTTTATCAATAGATCTTTTATAAACTTAGCATATCCGGGCATCTACTCCAGTGCTTCAACTAAAAGCACGTTCACTGTCAATTGCTTTAACATAGCCATAAATTTGTTAAACTTGCCTTCATCTTCTTTATTCTTTAATCTTTATGGAAATAGGGGTGGTGGCCTTGTGATTTCAACTGGAGCATCTTTTACCTCTTTCCTTATGCCTTGCTCCACATCACTAACATGCTTCGACTTAGGTGGTTGTTCCACTTCCACACTCTTCTTTTTTGAACCTCCCAACTCTACAAGCACCACTGAAGATTTATCAACCATCTCCCAATCCATTTTGAATGCATCAATATGAGAGGGGCTCCCAATCCTGGACTAGATAACATCTTACCGCTCCTAGTGGTAATAGCCATACACGATCCATCAGTTCTCAGATTTTGAACTGTATCACTTAGTAGAGTCCTATTCTATCTTTGGTTAAATGTTGTGGGTCATTGGCTCATCTGCTGCTCCAGTTGTTTAATAACAATTGAGTCCAAATTTACTAGTTGACTCATGGAAGATATGTCACTCTTCATAGTAGTCACCCTAGAATTGGTCGCCTCAACTCCCTTTAATAGTTTCTCCATCATGTCCTCCGTGGACATTTTGCTTGAATTGATGGCAGCATTATCAAGGGCTCCAGGAGTTACATACAGTCCACTCCTATCACTTTTATTCTTCCAATCTCCTTGATGGTTCCAGCCTTGGTGTACTTGACCACCGGTCTGGAAACCCCCTGGTTATGCAAGTATTAAACCTCTTCCTCGGTGTTTGATTCAGCTCCCTTACAGTGGGACCCTATAGTTTTTACCTTTTTTATATTTCCTGATAGCAAATATTTCGTGAGCAGATCCATATGGGTTTTCACGTTAGCCGTATCCTGATCACACTCCTCTTCTATCCTATGCTGCTCTGCTGATATTACACTAGACCCAGTATTGCTTGCTATCAAAAAATCTATGGTATGCCAAGATCTACTTGTCTTAGTCATTTTTTCTAACATATCCGCAACCCCAGTAAAGGTGAGATCCATAAAAGCTCCTTCTGCAGCATTATCCACTATTGGCTTTGTAAGTGAGTTCAAACCTCTATTGAATATTTTCATCAAGTGTTCATCAGTCATCTTATGGTTTGGGCATTGAGTTAACTTCTTTTTAAATCTCTCTCAAGTCTCATTCAAAGCTTCATTAGCCAATTTCCTTAAGTTGCTGTTCTCATTCCTCAACTGTAATATTCTGGAGGGCGGAAAGAACCTTTCTAGGAAAGCTCCTCTCAATTGCATCCAGTTTGTTATAGAATCAGGAGTCAGCTTATTCAACCACATAGTTACCTCTCCAGATAGAGATAGTGGGAACAATCTCAAATGAATAGCCTTTTTCCCACTCCAGGATTATCAAACGACTTCTTTTAACCATTCAACCACATAGTTGCCTCTCCAGATACGCCTCTTATTAGCCAGGTCAATTACATCATTATATTCCAGGTCCTCTTCATCTAGATTAGGTACCCGACCTAGGTTATCTGCATTCTGTTGATTTAGTTAAGCATTAGCAAAAGCGGCTAATCTTTCAGCTTCCTATTGGTTAGCCATTCTTTTAATGAGATAAGGTTCAGGATTGAAGGGTAATAATGATTCTCCTGAACATCTGGTTTATGGCATAAACAACAATGAGCTTGTAACAAACAAAAATAACAAATAAATGTAAAATAAAGAAACTTAACTAATAGTCACTTAACACACATAAACTCAATTGACAACTGTATTCCTCGGCAACGGTGCCAAAATTTGATACACCCAAATTATAACTCTCTTATAAGAGTGTAAGCGATCGTTGTCAAATATATAACCCAACTAGGTTGGGGTTGAATCCAACAGGGAATATGGTGCTAATTAAGTTGTATGCAGATTAGTTGACTTTTTATCATTCATTTTTGTAAAACAAAAAGGGGGAATTTGATTCAGTTCACAAATTAATGGTTTCAGTTTAACAAGATGAGATTTGTGTAGTAGTATTCGAATTCAGAGAAATAGCAAGTTAAGGATAAGTCCACCTTGTAGTTTTTAATGCTTTCTAACTATGGGTTTTACTAATTCATACATGTATCATGATTACAGAGAAACATATTGTATTTAATAACATAATCCTATTGTTTCTCAACCATCAAGGACTAATTCACTTTAGTTCTCTAGAATCAAAAGTGTTTACAAAAACAATACGAAATCTCCAAGTAGTTAATCCTGTTAAAGCATTAACATATGAAATAGGGGTTGGAAATCCTATTTTCTTGTCACTACTCTCTTTTCCGAACCTCAACCTTTCTATCGAACAAGTTGAGTTTTAAGGCACATCCTCTATGTTTGCAACCACAAGAATTCAAGATAAACGAAGAGGGTATGATATGAGCAGATCAATACATGATGAATTTAAAAACCCAAAGTAATAGATTGTATGCTACAAGGCTTTCATAACCCTAACTAATAAACTTAGCTACTCATGAGTAAAACGGAAATCACAATAGAAATATTCATCATACCAAAAAGTAAACCCAATTTTGGTGGAGAAGAAGAAGTTGTGTTTATCCCTTAGTGCTAAGCCGCCACTCTTAGTGAAAAAATTAATACCGAATAATGAATAATACATGACTTTTCAGCATCAAGTAGTTTTAATAACTTTTCCCTCATAATTTCCTTCTAAGTCCCTAGACTAACTCTAAATAACAAATTAGTCTTGGACGTAGTGTTTAGGTACCACATTTGGTCCAGAATGCTACTCTCTCTTGTGTCATATGCCACCAGTATTCCATAGTCCCATTATGTCTCCATCTACCTCATTAATACCTGAAATCATGCTAATCATATCTGTTAGCTCAATTACATAGAAATAGAGTAAAAACATAAGAAACTAGGCACTTTTTTCTCCAAACTTAGCTAAAATATAGGTAAGTTATGGTGCTTAGGCATATAAATACACCCAAGATCAGTATCGATAGAAGATCAATCCCCAAATCTATTTCCCTATTGGAGGAATCCCAGAAAGATCATCGGGAAAAACTTTAGAAAATTCATTAGCCATATAAATATATTGTAAATAAGGACTTTCAGAGTTAGAATCCTTAACCCAAACTAGATGATACAGTCACCCTTTAGAAATCAATTTCTAATCTCTAAGATAAGAGATAAACCTCCCTTTAGGTACTAAGGAACTCCCCCCATTCTAATATCGATTCATTAGAAATGTGAAAACTGACATTTCGGTTCCTACAATCCAAAGAATAATAGCACGAATAAAGCCATTCCATCCCCAAGATTACATCATGTCAAGTTCTATCAAATCCACCATTGTCTTCCTATAAAGAATAAACACCAAACAAATCCCTATGATATTTCTAGCAATAATAGACTCACCCATTTGGGTATAAGCAAAAAAGGGGTCAAAAATATTTTTGGGACCAAAACCAAAGTGTACAACCACATTAGGGGGTCGCATAAGATAAGGTAGAACCCGGAACAAGCAACAGTAAATATCATGGGAGAAGAGCTATAACATACCAGTGACAATATTTGGGGATACCTCAGATTCCTAACTAGCAGCAAGTGCATGAAGATGATTCCAGGCATTATCAGTACCTAATATGGTGCCCTTAGGTCCTGAAACTGATGAAGTGGCAACTGGGACCTTATTATCTCTAGTGGTAACCCTGGATGAAGGAAAATCTCACTGTATATGACCAAACTGACCATAATTAAAGCATTGATTTATCCCCTCTTCACAATATCTACGGTGAAGCTGTCTACAAAATTAAGAATGAGGTTAGGGTAGGGTTGACTGAGATCCATTAGCCTGAGGTTGGGCACTCTGTGCCTTAGGACCGCTGCTATCCTGAAAACAACGATCATCTGAAGTCTTAGAATAAAGAGCATTGGACATCAAATAAGAATTTCACTAATTTTTTTTCTTGGTCCTCTGTCTACCGTCCCTTTTACTATTCTGTTGACTCACACCCTGGCCTACATATCTAAACTTTTTAATCTTTCTCTCTCCTATCTCCACCTACATCTTTTTCTCATTCTTCACCCGTTGTATGTAAACCACTAGCCTGGATATCTCCATGTCATTATTTAATATTTCAGCCTTACATTCTCACACCAAATCACAGGACGAACTAGAAGAAAACTTCTTCATTCTGGACCTCATACTAGACACCAGTTCTGGATCATAATGAGACAACTAATGGAACTTCAGTGCATACTCCTTAACACTCATCTTACCCTACTTTAGATTAACAAACTCTTCAGCCTTAGCTTCCCTCAACTCCTGAGGAAAGTAATGATTAAAAAAATCACATAAAAAGCCATCCCATACTGCCAGCATCATCACCCTCATTACTTTCTAGTCCTCATACAGCTGATAATCCGCATCTTTCACAGATAGTCAGCAAACTCTATACCCTTTAAATTAGTAGCATGCATAACCTTGAAAATGTTCTCCATCTTATCAATAAACCCCTGAGGATCCTCCTCAACCTCAGAGCCCGTAAAGGTTAGGGGATTCAACCTCATAAACTGCCCAATCATGGTGACCTTAGATGAACTAACAATAGGACTAATATGATCATTCTGAAGAAACTGTGATATCACTAGCTGGGCAAGAATATGAATAAACTGATGGAACTCCCCATTAGAGATATCTCCCTGAGGTGACTGAGCATAAGTATCACCAACCCATGAAGCTCGAGAAGACTGGACGGGACCGGTGAAAACCTAGGTGGATAGGTACTACACTCCATAAATAGGGTGAGTTTCCTCCATATTCTACTCAGGTGGGATAGAGAGCCTAACAGAGTTTCTACAATCGTCAGATCTATAAGGAGGCATGATCTGAAATGCTAGTAAGCCAATAGTTAGAGAAATTTCATAGTAACTAGACTCTATATCCCGAAATAGAACACAAGAAAAGAAAGTATTCCTAAATGTCTTATAGCAATCTCCTTATAAGTGTGGCACTTTACGTACCAATAAAAGGGACTCTACTTGACACAATTTGTGGACACCCAATGACCTTGAACCGTGCTATGACACCAAGCTTGTCATGACCCAAATCAGGGCCTAGTCATGATGGGTATCTCAAGCTTACCATAAGACAAAGACAACCCCCTTAGCCTAATCTCCAGACATAATAAAATTAAATAACAGAAGTCAACCAAAATATATAATAAATATAGATAAGTCAAATCAAGTTTTAAGAGCCAAAACATAATAACCAAAATATCCTAACACTGTTTATAAAAGCCTCTAAACTAGGAATATCAAACTAGGTCAAGGCATGCCCCTAATAATGACAAAACAGAATTCATAATTCTAAAAATCAAAAAATAAACTAATAAAATGGCAAAGCTTTCTGAAATATAGAGTCTCACCACTTTACAACAACTCGACCACCATGCCACACCACCTACAAAGTTAATAGAAAAGCCGTTGAACCTAGATTATGAAATGATGCAGCATCCAGGGATGGTCAGTGAGGCAATATAAGATCCTTAAAATTTTGATCATTTTTTTTATCTTTCCGCATGCGTAATATCAATTTTTGACTTGAATTATGTTTTGGCATATTAAAAGGGTGAGTTAGGAAAGTTTTAAAATTTTTAGAAGGGGTTCGGGGTCATTTTGGTACCCGACTTAGTGAGGGTCCATGATATCGTTTTATCACAGAGGTTACCCTCTACAATATTAGCATGGCATGGAGGATACCCGCCGCGATAAGGTTGTGCCATACCAAGGTGTAAATTTTATGCAGTTCTTAATCTTCTCACTTGGGGTGAGGAGATTTTGGTATTTTTCACCTTTTTCATGACTTATAAACACAAATTGACCTTTTCACCTTCAGTTAAAAAGATCAAAAACTCTCATTCTCTTCTCTAACACCATAACCAAAAAGGTTAAGGGTTTCACCATGCATTCATCATCTAGGCTCCAAACTTCAAATAAACTTTGAATTTCTTATCTATTTCAACCATGTTTAACTTTCCTAAACTTGAATTTCATATTGTGGCATGAATTGAATGGGTTTTCATATGATTTATATTGTGGATTTTGAAATTGGGTTGAGGGTTTTTAGTTGTTACTGATTGAATTACTTGTCCCATGTTTTGAATTGATTATTCATGCTTTATATAGATGTTTTTGGGTTTGAATTGGTATATTATTTAAATGGTTGAAATAGGGGACATGGGTCTCCCCAATTTGGATGAGTTTTGGCTTGAAATTGCATGAACCTCAACTCACTTTTTAAATTTGATCTTTATTATGGAAAATTGCATGGGTTAACTTGATTTTAAACCCAATGCATAGGCATTATTGGATAAATGAATATGTAAATGGATTTAGATTGCCTTGGTGGTCATGGTTTGGATTTTAATGAAACTTAGGAGTCCAATTTTAGTTGTGTGAATTGGTTTGGCATGTTTAATTTAGCTTGAAAGCATATTGGTATGATGATACCAAGTGGTAAATGAAAAAATAAATGGCTCATGGGTTAACATTGGAATTATGTGTAAATTATTTTAATTTGGGTTTAAAGAGGTTGTGTAGCTCACTGTGAAGGTGGAGGTCCCAGGGTGATCAATACTGAAAACCACATTGCTGGCATGAAGGTCTATATGACCTTGTGTATGGTTCACATTAGAGCCTCAGTGGCTTTTGTCCCTTCCTCAGATTTTTTTAATTTTTGCAGCTATACGCACTAGGGTCCTTTTAATAAGGGGATCTGAACCAATATAGCCCGTGGGTGTCCTTAGGACAGAGAGAGCTACACTGTCCAGGCTAATGGTTTCTAAATTCTCATGTTCATGACCCTTACCCTATCCTGATATATTATATATATGTATCTATAAATGTATGCATGTGGTTTTGACTGGTTTTTAACATAACATTATTTTATCACTTTCCCTGAGTTACATGCCAATGCTTATCCCACTGACCATCCTAGGACACTACATTATTTCATAATGTAAAGTCCGAAGACACTTCTCTTACCCCTATGTAACGTTAGGTATTGTTGTTATCAATTGAGCTAGTGTGAAGTAGTGAGCCTCCATCATCTGGAAATCTTTACTATTTCATAAGGTTTCTTTTCATGTTTTCGAGATTTTAGTTTTTTTTGTCATGGTCGGGGGCATGTCCCGACCTATCTGGTATTCTAGTTTTTAGAGGCTGTTGTGGACAATTGTGGGTTTGTTATTATTTTGACTCTTAGTTTTCATTTGAGTCATCTATTCATCTTCTTATTATGATTTTTATTGTTTTTCACTTTATCTTTATTACTATTATTGTTCTCTTGAGGTTAGGTTAAGGGGGTGTTCTTCAGTCCTTGATGGGCTTGAGATACCCATCACGGCTAGGCCCTGATTCAGGTCTTGAAAAGTTAGGTATCAAAGAATGATTTAGTCATTGGGTGTACATAAAGTTGTGTTGAGTTGAGTCCTTTTTAAGATATTGAATCCCTCAATATTTATAGGCTTTAAGGTTGAGGAGGATCCTCAAGGACTTACCGATGAGATGGAGATCAGGGTGATGTATGCTACTGATGTAAAGGGTGTGGAGTTTGCTGCTTATCAGTTGAAGGAAATAGACTATCAATGGTATGAGGAGTGGGAAGCAATGAGGGGTGATGATGCTGAGCAGATTGTGTGGGATGACTTTTTACAGGTCTTTCTTGATCACTTCTTTCCTCCAGAGTTGAGGGAAGCTAAGGTTGAGGAGTTTGTGAATTTGAAGTAGGGTAAGATGACTGTGAAAGAGTATGCTCTAAAATTCTAGTAGTTATCTAATTATTCTCCCGAGCTGGTGTCTATCTAGAGGTATAATATGAGGAAGTTTGCTTCTGGGTTGTCCCGTGAGTTGGTGTTGGAATGTAAGGCTGCAATGTTGAACAATGATATGGGCATCTACAGACTTGTGGTTTATATGCAACAGGTAAAAAATGAATAGAAGAGATAGACGGACATCAAAGAGAGGCAGAACAAGAATTTTAAGTATTCAGAGTAGGGTGGGAGTCAGCAGACTATTGGGATAGATGGTAGGCAGTGGACCAAGAAGAATAATTAGGGAAATTCATATTTGTCTGCTAGTGCTCTCAATCCTAATCCTTTGGGTGATTGTTTTTTTTATGCTAGCAATCATTCTAAGTCACAGGGTGCCCAGTCTCAAGCTAGTAGAGCTCAGTCAACCTTACCTTATCCTTCTTATTGTTTCTGTTAACAGCTTCACTGTGGTTATTGTGAGGAGGAGAGAAATTAGTGCAATAATTATAGTCAGTTGGGTCCTATTCAATGAGATTTTCCTTTAGTCTGGGTTTCCACTAGAGCTAATAAAGTTTTAATTGCCACATCTTTAGCTCCTATGCCAAAGAGTGCTATTTCTGGTACCAGCATTGGCCAAAATTATCTCAATGCTCTTGCTACTCGTCAAGAATCTGAGGCATCCCCAAATGTTATTACTGGTATGTTATAACTTTTCTCTCATGATGTTTACTATTTGTTTGATCTAGGTTCTACTTTTTCTTATGTGGCCCCTTATGTGGCTGTGTATTTTGGTTTTAATCCTAAAATTATTTTTGAACCCTTCTCTATTTTTACTCCAGTGGGTGATTCTATTGTTTCTGGGAGAGTCGATAGAGGTTTTGTGGTGTCTATTCATGATAGGGAGATATTGGTGGATTCGATAGAGCTGGATATGTTAGATTTAGATGTTATCTTAGGTATGGATTGGCTCCACTCATTCTATGCTTCCTTGGATTGTAGGACCTAAATCAATTTTTATTTTTCTAATAAACCAGTATTAGAATGGGTGAAGAGTTCCTTAGTACCCAAAGGGAGGTTTATTTCCTATCTTAAAGCTCAGAACTTGATTTCAAAGGGGTGTCTATATAACCTAGTTTGGGTTAAAGATTTTGACTCTAAAAGTCCTCATTTGCAATCTGTCCCGGTGGCTAACAAATTTCCTAAAGTTTTTCTCGATGATTTTTTTGGAATTTCTCCAGATAGGGAAATAGATTTTGGGATTGATCTTCTACCGGATACCCATCCTATTTCTATTTCTCTTTATATAATAGCTCTGACTGGATTAAAGAAGCTCAAGGAGCAATTAAAGGATCTTCTCGATAAAAGGTTTGTTTATCCTAGTGTGTATCTGTGGGATACTCTTGTTCTTTTCGTGTGGAAGAAAGATGAGTCTCTTTGAATGTGTATAGACTATCATCAGCTAAATAAAGTTATAGTAAATAATAAGTACCCTCTTCCTAGGATTGATGATCTTTTCGACCAGATTTAGTGTGCTAGGTATTTTTTAAGATTGATCTTCATTCGGGCTATCATCAGTTAAAAATTCAAGTGGTTGGTATTCCCAAGACTGCTTTTCAAACTCGGTACGGTCACAATGAATTTTTGGTTATGCCATTTGGGTTGACTAATGCTCCGACTGCTTTTATGGTTCTTATGAATTGATTTTCAGGCAATTTTTGGATCTATTTCTTATTGTCTCTATTGATGACATCGTGGTGTATTCTAAGAGCAAGGAGGATCATTCCAATCACCTCTATATTGTGTTACAGACTCTTATAGATCAGAAATTTTATTCTAAGTTTTCTAAGTGTGAATTTTAGTTGTATGTTGTGACTTTTCTTGGTCATGTGGTGTTTAGTAAGGGGATCATAGTAGATCCTTAGAAAGTTGAGTAGTTAAGAGATGGCCTAGACCCATGACTCTAACAAACATTAGGAGCTTATTAGGCTTGATTAGTTTATATAGGAGATTTGTGGAGAGTTTCTCTTATATTACTTCTCCATTGACTAAGTTAGCTCAGAAGAAGGTTAAGTTTTTGTAGTCCAAAGCTTGTGAAGGTATTTCTGTGAAGCTGAAAGATAAGTTGACTTTTTCACCATTTTTTACCCTACCTAAGGTACTGATGTTTTTTTCATGTTCTGTGATGCATCCCGTGTGGGACTGGGGGTATGTCTTGATGTTGCATAGTAAGGTTGTGGCCTATGCTTCTAGGAATCTTAAGGTTAGTAAGAGAAATTATCCAACTCACGATTTGGAGATGGAGACTATGGTATTTTCTTTGAAGATTTGACATCATTATATGTATGGAGTTTATATAGATATCTATTCATATCATAAGATCTAGCAGTATGTGTTTACTTAGGAGGAATTAAATCTTAGGTAGAGGCAGTGGCTCAATTATCTTAAGGATTCAATATAAGTCTTCACTACTATCCAGGTAAAGATAATGTGGTTGCTGATGCTCTTAGCATGTTGTCTATGGGAAGGTTATCCCATGTGGATAAAGAGAAAAGAGGATTAGTAAAGGACATTAATAGGTTGGATAAATTGGGAGTTCGTCTTTTTGACTCTAAGGATGGAAGGAGGGGGGGTTGTTTAAGAAATGGTTAAATCATCTCTTGGTGCTGAGGTGAAGGAGAAACAGGCTTTGGATCCCATACTTATACAAATTAATGGTGATGTGGGTTAGCAAAGTGTTATAGCTTTTAAGATTGGAAGAGATGGTATTCAGAGGTACCAAGGTAGGTTGTGTGTTCCTAATGTCGATGGGCTACAAGAAAGGATCTTGATCGAGGCTTATGACTCCAGATATATAGTTCATTTGGGTTCAACGAAGATGTATCGTAACTTGAAAAAAATGTACTGGTGGAACAATATGAAGAGGGAAGTGGAAAATCTTATTTCTAAGTGTATGGTTTATCAGCAAGTTAAGGTTGAACACTTGAGGCCTGGTGGCATATCTCAAGAGATAGAGTTTCCCATGTGGAAGTGGAAGATGATTAACATAGATTTTTTTTACATGTATTCCACAGTATCATAATCAGTATAATTTGATTTGGCTCATTATGGATAGAATGACTAAAACTTCTTGCTTGTGAGGACTAACTACTCAGTAGAGAATTATGCTAAGTTGTTTGTTCAATAGGTTGTGAAGTTTGATGAAGCATCTGTGTCTATTATTTCAGATAGAGGTATGCAGTTTTCTTCTCATTTTTGGCGTTCATTTAAAAAGGTTTAGGTACACGAGTGAACCTTAGCACTACTTTCCACCCTCAAATAGATGGGCAAGCATAGTGTACTATTCAGATATTAGAGGATATGATAAGAGCTTGTGTTATTGATTTTAAGAAAAGTTGGGTTGATCATTTGACTCTTATTGAGTTTGCATAAATAATAGTTATCATTTGAGTTTTCAAATGGCCACTTTTGAGGCTCTTTATAGTAGGAGGTGTAGGTTCCCTATTAGTTAGTTTGAGGTGGGTGAGACTAGGTTGTGTGGTCCTAAATTAGTTCACCAAGCTATAGAGAAGGTGAAGGTGATTAGAGAAAGGTTTAAAATTGCTCAAAGTCGCCAAAAGTCTTATGCGGATGTGAGGTGAAGGGAGTTGGAGTTTGAGGTTAGAAATTAGGTATTCTTGATAGTGTCTCCTATGAAATGAGTTATGAGGTTTGGGAAGAAGGGAAAGCTCAGTCCCCGTTATGTTGGGCCATATCATATTTTAAGGAGGGTTGTGAATGTTACTTATGAGTTGGAGTTGCCTAGAGTTTGGATTCCATTCATCTCGTGTTCCGTATGTCGATGTTGAAGAAGTGCGTAGATGATCCTTACTTGATAGTGCCTATTAAGGATGTTGGTGTATATACTCCTTGTCTTATGAGGAAGTCTCAGTTGAGATATGGGATTGGCAGGTTCATAGATTGAGAACAATAGATGTAGCTTCGGTAAAGGTTTTTTGGAGAAGCCAAAAGATAGAAGAGGCTTCCTGGAAAGCTGAGGGAGATATGAAGTCCAAATACCTGTTCTTATTACCTGAATTGGATGAAAGCGCTTAAGGTATGGGTTTCATTTTATTCTTGTAATTTTATGTGTTTGTCAATTGATTTTAGTGTATTTTTGTTATTCTCGTGCTAAAAATGTCCTAAATTTTGATCATTTTATTTTTTACCTTCCTGCATGCATAATATCAATTTTTTCCTTGAATTATGTTTTGGGATGTTAAAAGGGTGATTTGGGAAAGTTTTGGAATTTTCAGAAGAGGTTTGGGGTCATTTTGGTACCCCAAGGTAGTGAGGGTCCACGATATCGCTGTGTCATGAAGGTTATAGAGGATAACCTTGCGATAAGGCAGTTCCACGCCAAAGTGTAAATTTTGTGCACCCCACAAGTTTAAAACCATTAATAAAGCATAAACAATGCATAATAAGACACAGAAAAACAATTTAAGAACCAATCATGCTAAAATCCTCAACCCATATCAAAACCCACGTTCAGATCCATATGAACAATCATATAATTTTATGTTTTAAGTAAAACAAGTTTAAGGGTAGAGTCATATTCCTGAAAGTGCAGGGAAATATGGAGAGAAATTAACCGTTGAGCCCTTACATGACCAAGTTGAGAAACCCTAAGATAACTAAGTATGAATTTGTGAAAATTGTATTATTTGAGAATGCAAGACCAAGCGTATAACATAATTCTAAAATATTTTGAAAACTGAGGTACTGAAATATTGATAACTGAATAACTGATAATTGTACTCTATGGTCAAGCAAACCTGAAACTAAACTGAGTTACTGATTTTATTACTGGACTGAGACTGTGACTGAGACTGTAACTAAGACTGTACTAGGACTGTAATTAAGACTGTAACTGAGGCTGTAACTAAGCTCATACTGGAATTAAATATCGAGTTCTGATTACTGAGTTATTGATAGCTGCAGTTACTGAAAACTGAGTTACTGATAACTAGGAGACTGTTTCTGTAGAACTGAACTGAGTTCTATACTGACTCTAAAACTAAAACTAAAATTGAAAATGTAGGAATGTTCATCTGACCGACATACCCCAACTATGAACTGAGTTGGGGTCCAACCTGTGACCCCAGTTGGAAGGGTGTTAGCACCTTGCTAAGGGATACTAACAATTGCTATGATTTAACCCTCTTAGGCAAGAAGACATTTAGTTAACCCTCGCTGACAGAAAAACTCGTACGAGATGTATCAACCCTTGTCTGGAAGAAAGATATCTCAACCTATACTGGCTACGTAGTTTTGTAACACAGGGGTTGCTACTAAGGGTCAAACCCTCTGCTGGCAGGAATGTCCCCATCCCTGGGTTCACACGGTGCTAAATCCTACTCCTAACTGAACTGACTCAAAATATTAAATAGTGCATGCACTGTTAACTGATAACTAAGAAGCTCAAGTCATAGTATTCTGAAAATAATAGTACATACGGATTCTGAGGTAATTATTAATGATTAGACTGAAACTGGACTGTACTAGGCTTGACTGAACCCATACTGATTTTGTTGACTGACCTAACTAGACTGAGTTCATTGAGTTCTGTAACTGAATAAGTACTACTATTCATGACATTACTAATACTATTCTATAGCTACTGTAATTCTAGGTAAACATCTAAATTTTCGGGTATTAAATATCCCCAGGACTCGATAGCATTGATAGTAATGCATGGCATAACCTTGAAAGGATTTCATAAACTGCTTATTCACCATGCATTCATTTAGACATTTTGTCAAACACTTGAGGGGCATGAACTTGAATATGAAAATGTCTTAAACATGGGAGCATAGCATGATTACATAACTAAAATCATGAATTAGAGAATTCACATGTAATTCACTTGAAATAGGACATGAGCGTTTCATCAAACATGTAAAGTTCATAACATGAATGTAAGAATGTCTTAAAGATGAGGGAATAATAGAGTTACATGGCAAAATTCATAACTTGGGGATTCATCTTGAAATTTACTTAACATGATATGGAAATTTCATAAAAAATGTGGAAGACATGAATTTAAAACATAGGATTATTACTAAACATCATGAATTTTGGTTCTATCATAGAATTTACTTGAATAAAGCATGGGAAATTTAAATTCATAGCATGAGGAATTTAAAATCTTGCATGGAATCACATATGCGCTGATTTAAATTAAAACCACTATGAAAACATGAAATTCAATCTTTCTTGGATATATAAAATACCGTAATAATGGAAAAATCATTCTTTAATTAAAAGAAAAGGATTTTTGGCCTCCATGGGTGAAAGAGAACACATGGATGAACTCCCACATACCTTAAAGCTTTAATATTGAAGGAGAAACACAATCTTGAAAGCATCCTTGAATTAGGAAACGTGAGTTCTTGCTTTTCTTGAAGAAAAATTGATGAAGTTCTTGGTGTTCTTGAGGAGTCTAGGGTTTTTCTTTGAGAGAAAAGATGAATAATTGAGTGTATATTGCTTTTGGGGATTGAAATTAAGTATTATGAGCAGATTTGGGTGAGGGGAAGTGACCAAAGTGCCTCTAGATCCTTTAAAAACTAAATTAACGTTTGAAACAGTTCCGTAATGCGCTGTCCGATGCGTCGCATCGATATCGCATTGGCTTATTCCCTCACACAGAAAATTTCATAACTTTTCATTCGGGTATCGGATTTTGGTGAAATTTGTATCTTTGGAAAGATAATTAAATTATCTACAATTTGGTGGGGTTTTATATGCAAAATTCTATGTATATAAAAAGTTATACACATTTAGACCCTTGTAGAATCGAATGCCAAACTTTGGACGAATTAAAGGCTCTAAGATCAACTTTTTTCTAAGTGATTCTTATGAACATTTTTTTACCTCAAAAGCAAATCAAACATGAGGCTAAGGATCATGAAACTTATATTCACATGAGAATCATTTAGATTATAGCTTATACACGTAGGAACGACAGTTCAAAGACTAGCCCGAAAATGTGGGGTATTACATTATCTCCCCCTTGGAAATTTTTGTCCTCAAATGAAACTGATTAGACTGAGAGTACTGTACAAAGGTAACTAAGATCATATTCTAATCATGACTGAATTTGAACATGATTACATAACTGATTTTAAAACATGATACATGAATTAAATATCATGAACTGAACTGATTTCTTGAATACATGCAATGACATGAGAATGATTGTAAGGCTAGGATAGAAACTAGAGAGTCAACTGATGAGTAACTATTACTTCTAGATGGTTCCTATTTCATGAATAAAAATGAAAGGTTTAGGACATGAATACTCGAGGTATTACAATACATCTCCCCCTTGGGATACTTCATCCCTCGAATGATAGTGACTTGGCGAAATACTAAGGAAAGACTGAGATGATGCACGAAAAACTTATGGACTGAATCATGAATAAATATTTGAGATCTGAAACTGATGCATATGCATAAACTGATCTAAATTTGAAATTTGCATAAATGTAAATTACCTCATGAATAGGAAAGATGGAAAATCGTAAGAACTTGTTTGTTTGACTGCTAGACTAGATTGATGCCTATACAAACAGAATTATACTAAAGCTTGTATACAACTATACATTCCACTTGTACACCAATATGACATTTAATCCTACCTGCATTATCACATATGAATTTGTAGGCAAACAACCACTAAAGCATCTTTCTCATTTTCTCTAAACCTCTACCCTTAAAACTTTTATGCACTAGCCCAAAAAAAACATATGTAGAATTTTAACTAATCATGACATAAGGAGAGGTCAATGAAAGGTTAGAACATGAGGACCTAAAACATGAAAGAATAACTTTGACACTCAACTGAGGGATGAGGAATAAAGTATCAATGATATGAATTGATCAAGGAGGTCTGAACTGAGGACATACATGGCATAAATTAAATTTTTTTGATCATTAGAGGTGTAGCATGAGCACATGGAACTAAACATACTGTAAGGCATGGGTATATGAGTCATGTGCTGCATGACCTGAGTTTGGAGTTCATGATTTCATGGAAAATAATTCGTACTGCTGAGTGAACTAGAACTCCTCATACTAGAAACTGAAAGCATACATGGTTTTTCTATAATGTGCATGAATATGAGCTATGATGAGGGAGATGATATGTTAGGCATGAGTAGATATCGTGATGACTGAAAAACTATATACTGAGATAAGAATAGGCTGGGAACCATCCTCCTTACTGCTTTTCTACATACACTGGCACTACTACGAGAATCTGATATCCTAACTTGGTTACTTGTTCTATCGTCTCCCCCTTAGCTTTAAGCCATCATTTTAAGTCTGTGACAACTTTACTAAACTCTAAACTAAACTACAATTACTTTACCCTAGAGTCTAGGGTATAATAATACACATGAATGATAAACACATCCACACCATCATACGTAATCTCAAATCAACAAACTTAAATTCTTACATACACTGTTCAAGCCTAGTGATTCACCTTTCATACAACTAACCCTATGAATATATAATCTGCTAAATCTGGATAACGTTATCCCAACTCTACTACTGTTAAACTTTTGGGTTCATACTTCTAACTCTAAATCACATACTGTAAAAGGGATTCTAAAAAGAAAATCTGAAAGCACATCTGACTTTGGCTTAATGCACGATTTTCATGAACATGAATGAAATATTTCAAACTTTAGGATATAAGGGAACTGATGGGATACTTTTTGAGCCAACATGCAATCCCATAAATGTCTGTAGGGATTGGCTGATGAAACACTATGTGTAAGAAATTAAGCTTCACTGTTTTTGTGGCCTCAAAACTAAGGCAGAGTTAGCAAGAATAGTGCAAGATGAGGATCTATATAAATTTCTTAGATAATACTTCTACTACATGATATGAGACTTGAAAGAAGAAAAATATTTCCTAAATGCCCGGTATCCTCCCGAAGAAAAGTACAGACGTCTACGTACTATTCTGTAAGAATCTACTAGACACGGCTTCATATACCCTAGGACCCGAGACTACCCCTAGTCATTACATGGTGCTTGGAACCACAAGTGATCCCAAGCTAACCCATGAACTGGCATACTGTGAAGCAACTAAATTTTAACATAATAAATAGCTATTCTTCTGTGTGGAAATATAACTATACTAAAAATTTGAAATAAATACAATATTGATAAGGCTTTACAAACTGATATATTTGAAGAAAGAAATGAGATTTATATGACTGACTTTGATTGACATCTATGAAGCCTCTATTATACTGACTATAGATAGTTGGGACATGCCAACTACCACTAATCAATACACATGGAAAATAAATAAACTGTACATGAACTAAAACTATTTGGAGTTCCCAAAGTAGGAGAACTCATCACCTGCTGGCTGGAATCTGTAACTGTCTAAACATGATGTGCGGGAAAATAAATAAACTGTAATAAACTAAAACTATCTGGAGTTCCCGAAGTAGGATAACTTATCACCTGCTAGCTAAAATCTGCAACTGTCTGATCGTGATGTGCGGGCTACAATTTGTACCTACATTATGAAATAATATAGCCACATAGACGTATATGTGGATCAGTACTTCTGGAATATACTGAGTATGCAGGGGTGAATGTAATAAGTAAAACTGATTTTATACATAGTCGTAAAACATGCATGCTAAGTGTAAGTAGACTTACCCATAGGCTGGAATAAACTAAAAACTGAAATATCTTAAAGCATGAGTGACAAATATTTTCAAATAAGATGGTGAATCTCTACGCTTAGTTTTTGTGAACTTTACTTTAATGATATAAGTATAACTAAAGCTGGGATATGATAAAACATGGATACTGTATGAATACTGGGTCTGAAACTACGTGTTGAAGATTGACATAAATTGGGGATCTGAATATACAATCACACTAAGCATGAATACATAAACATACTAACTTATCTGATTAACTGAATGACTGATAGATGAATACTGGGCATGTAAGACTGAACTATACATAGTATGAATAACTGGACTAGACCTATAGATTATTAGACATATAAGGTAAGGACTAACTAAGTAACATAAGATAACTAAGCATGAATTCGTAAAAACTGTGTTATTTAAGAATGCAATACCAAGCGTATAACATGATTCTGAAATATTTATAAACTAAGGTACTGAAATACTAATAACTGAATAACTGATAATTATACGTTATGGTCAAGCAAACCTAAAACTAAACTGAGTTACTGATCTGATTATTGGACTGAGACTATGACTGAGACTATAACTAAGATGGTAGCTGAGACTGCAACTGGGATAGTAATTGAGATTGTAACTAAGACTGTAACTAATACTGTAACTGAGCTTATACTGGAATTGAATATTGAGTTTTGATAACTAAGTAACTGATAGCTACGATTACTGATAACTGAATTACTAATAACTAAGTGATTGTTTCTGACAGTCCTGATTTTGTAGAACTGGAATAAGTTCTATACTGAGTCTGAAATTGAAAATAAAACTGTGGGAGTGTTCATATAACCGACATACCCCGACTATAAACTGAGTTAGGGTCCAATCTGTGACCCCAGTTGGAAGGGTGTTAGCACCTTGCCAAGGGATACTAATAATGGCTATGAGTTAACCCCCTCTGATAGAAAGACGTTTAGTCAACCCTCGTTGGTAGGAAAACTCATATGAGATGTATCAACCCTTGTCTGGCAGGAAGATATCTCAACCTATGCTGGCTACGTAATTCTATAATGCAGGGATTGCTACTAAAGGTCAAACCCTCTGCTGGTAGGAATTCCCCCATCCCTGGGTTTGCTCGGTGCTAAATCCTACTCCCAACTGAACTGACTTAGAATACAAACTGGTGCATACACTGTTAACTGATAACTGATAAGCTTAGGTTATGGTATTCTAAATTTAACAGTGCATGCGGATTCTAAGGTAATTATTAATAATTAACTGATACTGGGACTAAAACAGGACTGTACTAGGCTTGACTGAACCCATACTGATTTTGTTGACTGACCAAACTGGACTTAGTTCTGTAACTAAATGAGTACTACTATTCGTGACATTACTGATACTATTCTGTAGCTACTGTCATTCTAGGTAAACTTCTAAATTGTCAAGTATTAAATATCCCAAGAACTCTATAGCATTGATAGTAAAGCATGGCATGACCTTAAAAGTATTTCATAAACTACTTATTCACCATGCATTCATTTAGACATTTTGTCAAACACTTGAGAGGCATGAACTTGAACATGAGAATATCTTGACATGAGAGCATAGCATGATTACATAACTAAAATCATAAATTGGGGAATTCACATGTAATTCACTTAAAATAAGACATGAGCGTTTCATCAAACATGTAAAGTTCATAACACGAATGTAAGAATGTCTTAAAGATGAGGGAATAATAGAGTTACATGGCAAAATTCATAACTTGGGGATTCATCTTAAAATTTACTTAACATGATATGGGAATTTCATAAAACATGTGGAAGGCATGAATTTAAGACATGGAAATATTACTAAACATCATGAATTTAGGTTCCATTATGGAATTTACTTGAATAAAGCATAGGAAATTCAAATTCATAGCACGAGGAATATAAAATTTTTCATGGAATCACACATGCGCTGATTTGAATTAAAACCACCATGAAAACATGAAATTCAATCTTTCTTGAATATACAAAATACCATAATAATGAAAAAAAATCATTCTTTAATTAAAAGAAAAGGATTTTTGGGCTCCATGGGTAAAAGAGGACCCATGGATGAACTCCCACATACCTTAAAGCTTTAATATTGAAGGAGAAACAAAATCTTGAAAGCATCCTTGAATTAGGAAACTTGAGTTCTAGCTTTTCTTGAAGAAAAATTGATGAAGTTCTTGGTGTTCTTGAGGAGTCTAGGGTTTTTCTTTGAGAGAAAAGATGAATAATTGAGTGTATATTGCTTTTGGGGGTTGAAATTAAGTGTTATGGGCAGATTTGGGTGAGGGGAAGTCACCAAAGTGCCTCTAGACCCTTTAAAAACTAAATTAGTGTGTGAAACAGTTCCTTAATGCGCTGTCCGACGCGTCGCATCGATATCGCGTTGGCTTATTCCCTCACACAGAAAATTTCATAACTTTTCATTCGGGTATCAGATTTTGGCGAAATTTGTATCGTTGGAAAGATAATTAAATTATCTACAATTTGTTGGGTCTGGAGATGAAAAATTCTATGTACATAAAATGTTATATATGTTTAAAGTAGACCCTTGTAGAATCGAATGCCAAACATTGGACGAATCAAAGGCTCTAAGTTCAACTTTGTTCTAAGTGATTCTTATGAATATTTTTCACCTCAAAAGCAAATAAAATATGAGGATAAAGATCATGAAACTTATGTTCACATGGGAATCATTTAGATTATAGCTTATACACATAGGAACGAAGGTTCAATGACTAGCCCGAAAATGTGAGGTATTACACTTAACTTCAATAATTTTTAAAGTGACCTTCCTGAACTCGAGATATAAGTTTGAGCTAATTTATGTTCAGGGGTGTAAGAAGCATGCCTTGAGAAAGTTTTAAATTTTTTGGATGAGGTTTGGGTCGTGTTTGGATTTCACTTCCAGCAGCTCAATGCGATTGCACCGCGTCGCAGTGGAATAGCGATGACATCACTGGCACTGCGCGGTAATGGTCTAATCGGTATCCCAGTTATGAATTTAAATTGTAGAAGGGCAGTCTTGTCTTTTTCCATCGCCCCAATCTGTATCAACATGGGATTTGGCTTCAATTAAGGCATATTATGCCCAAAATCCCCAATTTTAGTCTTAAATATATCCTAAGATCTTCCCTAGTTCATCAAATTAAACTGCTTTTCTTTCAAGAAAAATTAAGAAAATAAGTTCCCTAATTTAAGAATCTCTAAGGAAGCCTAAGGAATTGCGTTTCTTTTCAAGGATTTAAGCTTTTAAGGTATGTTAGATGTTCATTCATGGGTCCTTTTCACCCATGGAGTACAAGAACCCATTTTCAAGATTAAAGTTATGATTTTTACTTGTTATTGTGAGTTATTTTCATGAATTTATTATGAACTTGAATTTCAAACTATGTTTATCATGTGGTTTCGTTGGAATTAGCCTTGACACATTTGAATGGTGCTTATTCACTTGTTAAATCTCAATCCATGATTTTAGTATTGAAACTATGCTATTATTGCATGTTTAAACTATTCCTATGCTTAAGCCTATGAATTCCAATTGTTTGATAAGTTTGAACAATGACTACTTAGTATGGTTTTCAAAGTTTTAGTATGTCCTATTATTATTGTTATCGAGTCATGGGGCTTAAGAATACCCAAAATTTAGCTGTTTACCGTAATTTCATTATCTATAGAATGATTTTAGTCATACCATAAGTAATATCATTGAGTCAGTTAATACGGTCAGTTGTCGTTCAGTATGCTTAGTCTAGACTAGTGATCAATGTCAATTCAGTTGGGAGTAGAATTCAGCACCGATCAAACCCAGGGATAGGGGCATTCCTACCAGGTTAGGGTTTGACCCTTAGTAGCAATCCCTGAGTTACAGAACTACGTATCCAGCATAGGTTGAGATATCTTTCTGTCAGTTTAGGGTTGACTCAAATCTCATGAGTACTTCTACCAGATTAGGGTGACTCTTTGGTCCTTTGGGATACTAGTTTAGTGGATCCATATAGCCATTATCCGGATCCGTAGCACAGTACTGACACTCTTACAACTGGGTTGCAGGTTGGACCTTGATTAGCTCAGATTGGGGCATGTCGATTAGATGATACCTCCCACAGTCTCAGTCTAATATTCAGTATGATTCAGTTCAGGTTCACATTGACCTTAGCATACAGTTATTAGATATTCAGTTAATAGGTTTCAATATTTTAATTTACCGACTATTTTAGAATTATGTTATCCGCATTCATATCAGTTATTCAATTACCTCATGCTATTCATGCAGTCAGTTATTACTCATGCACATAACCCATGCATACCAACCCAATCTCATTTAGCATACCAGTACATTCAAAGTACTGACCGCATATTCATTTCTTGAGCTATGATGTCTCATATCATAGGTTCGAATGCTCAGGTTCCCAACTGCAGTTAGATATTCTAGTACATCAGTAGCAACAGCAGTGGTGAGTCCTCATATTTTGAGGACCATTTATGTTTATTTCAATGTTTTCATTTTATTAGTTAGTTGGAGTTAGTTGAGGTTTGTCCCATTAACTCTTATTCAGTCAGTTTTAGAGGTTTTTGGACACTTCAGACAGTCAGTGAGTTTGTCATAACTTTTATCAATTCTCAGAGAGTTGTTTTCCAGCAGTTGTTTTCAGACTTATGATTTAGAAATATTTTTTGTATTTAAAACCTTATGGTGTATTCAGTTATCCCGCACATGTGTATTTTATTATTATTATTTAGTGCTCACAGCAGGAACTGACTCATGGATTAGCTTGTGGTCTTTCAGAACTGTAAGCACCGTGTGGCGCCCACGGTGTATTTCTGCGGTGTTACATTTTCCTTATATAAGTACAAAACAATTAAGAAAAATCATCAGGTGATAGTTAAATAATTTATTTATTAAAATATTTATATTCTTTGTTATAAAATATTGACTGTTCTATTTTTATTTACAGGGTGATGGATACTCTACTACTCTTTTCAATTTTTCAGATTGGTTTATATAGTTACATGTATCTTCTCTTTGATTTGATGATCTTTTTTTTCTTCAAGAAGAAAGGACCACAGAACTCTTCGCATTGATGATCGTCCATCTTCTTCAAGGTGGAAGGACCAGGGGAAGGGTAAAGGTTTATCTTTGGCTGAGCAACCTATTTTTTTGTTGTGATCGGTTTGGCAAACATTCGTAGAACTAGTGCTTTTCATTTCAGTGATGAATATATAGTTAAAGCATTGCAAAATGATATTTAATCTCTTTTGATTGAGATTTGAGTTCTGAATTTATCATTCAAGTTGTTGACCGAGGGATGGAGGTGTTGTTTATTATAGATTTTGATGATCAAGTTCATGAATTTTTCAGTGCTCGGAGGTCAATTTATTTTCTTAGCATCTTCATCTTTGGAATGAAGATCAAAGTAAGAGGGAAAGGTATTAGTATTGGCATTACAAATAAAGACTTTAGGTCCATTGATCAAGCATTAGGTCAATATCATGCATATAGAAGCAACGTTATTCATGATAATTTTCGTAAAAGTTATTACAAGGTATCTTTTTTATGTTTTTCATTTTATTAATTTATAGTCTTTTATTTGAACTTTGGTTTACCTATGCTTGTTTTAACTCTTGCAGTTTCTGCTTCTACCATTGGATGGTTCCATGATGGATTTACTAGGTGCACCAGCTCTGCACGAATAAAGAAAAAAGGGAAGAACATGCCTTCAGGCAAATCATCGGCTTAGTTGAACCCGCCCCCGTCTATAACTAGGATTGATTCAGAGACTTCGGATGTTGATGTTCGTGACTGTTTGATTATACCTAATGTTTTTCAACTATTATTTTTAGGTACTGTTCCTACAAGTACAGCTGCTACGAGTACGACAGCTACGGGCACAAGTGCTGGAACGGTTGTTGTTGGTGATGATTCTCTTAGATTCTTTTATGATGCTGATGATTTGCATAGAGTGATAAATGTTGATGATTTTATTAATAGGATGGATAATGATCGTTCACCATTCAAGCAAAGTTAATCTCAAGTTTTTAATATTAGCATTTTTTATAGTTTATGACTATTAGATATACTTTGTACTTATTCGAAGGGATTTCTTCGAAATTATACAAGAGGTACCTACTTTCACACTTAATATATTAGTTCTGTAATTCCTGATTTTCCTAAGCCACTAATAGAGATCACTATCACATCCTTAAAGATAATATTGAGGGGAAGAAGTTGCACTATCGCGTCTGATAACTTGTCTTACTTTTGTCTAATCCCGTTTGATGTTATAGTCTTATTCTTTAATCAAAATATCAATTTTCTTACAAATGTAGTCATTATGGTGTTTTGGGCTTTATCATTTATCTTTTTATTTTGCTTCACTTTGCTGATCATATATGTTGTACCCAAATCTGGTTTGTTTCATCTAATTGACTTGACTGACTCTGAAAGTTCCAAACCTGAGACAACTGGTTTAAGAAGGAGGGCAGGTTCATTCATGAACATAATTGTAACACCCCACATGTTTAGGCTAGAATTTAAACCATTGTCCCTAAGTACACAGACCTAAACCCAATAATTCTATGTCTATGTATGGGTGATTATCAATTCTACAGTGTGGTAATACATTTTTATATAAATTGAGATCACAAAAAAATCTCCTAACTCAAAGACGAGTTAAGGACTCTTCTATTGATAGAGTTTTACCAAATTCTCCAACTAGGGTCCACTTTAGACGAGTGTATCCCCTAGAAGATATCAACTCAGGTGTCCTACTATATATCAAATGAAAGGTTTTTGAGTCTTCTTTCCAATTCACTTGATTTAACCCTAATACGATATCGGGGTGGAAAGTTATGCTCATTTTACCTCAATATGTCCGTCTGTCAACAAGGTGAAGACTTAAGGTGATAAGTCATCAACTAAGTGACGACTTATCAACTAAGTCATCAGCCTTGACCAGAATATGATCAACTCTAGATATAAAGTGACGACTTGAGGTGATAAGTCGTTACCTAAGTGACGACTTATCAACCAAGTCGTCACCCATAACCAGAATATGATCAACCTCAACTACAAAGTGACGAATTAAGGTGATAAGCCGTCAACTAAGTGACGACTTATCAGCCAAGCCGCCACCCTTAAATAGTAGGGGTCCAAATCAAACTATGGGTTGATAACTTAGGTTGATAATACATCAACTAGTTGATAAGCTATCAACTAAAAAATTTCAGCAATTCTTATTTAGCTTCGGAGGGGTATTTTGGTCTTTTCATCACCTCAAACCTTACCCCCAACGACTTAAATCACCTCATAAGCATATTTAGTCATTATCAATCAATTTTTAAAAGAAATTAACCCTTTTTATTCTCAAGAACAAGACTATGATTTCCTCTCAAGATCATCTCCTAAGAACAAGATTTAAGCCCTTCTTCAAGAAAACCAAGAAGTTGTGTTTCACAATCTAAGAACATTCAAGAAAAGTTAATTCTCTTTCAAAATTAAATCTTTAAGGTATGTTTGATGTTCATACTTGGGTCCTTTTCACCCATGGAGTCCATATCCATTTTCAAGATTTAAAATCGTCAATTTACATGTTTGCAATAAACTATCTCCATGAATCCTTATGAATTTCGATTTTAAATCTTGTTGTTGAAGTTAAACCATACAAGTTGGAATGATGATAATTTCATGTTAAATCCCAAATTTATGGTTTAGTATTGTAGCCATGTGATTAATTATATGTTTTAAACTATTCCCATTCTTTAAATTCATATCCCTCATCTGTTTGATGAAATGTCTAAGAGATGAGTTTTTGAAAAATAGTTCCTATCATGGTTTTAAGTGTTCATTTGTTCCTATTGTTATTGCTATCGAGTCCTGGGGGTTATGAATACCCAAAAACTTAGTTGTTTACTTAGTCTTAGTTGTTTCAGAATGGTTCTATATATGTAAAGAACATTAACAGTCAGTCAGCTATCATATTCAGTTAAACTTAGAACAGTTCAGAAGTCAGTGTCTTTCAGTTGGGAGTAAAACTTAGCATCGAATGAATGTAGGGATGACGTCTCTTCCACCAGTAGGCATTAGGCACTTATTTCCCCAATCAGTAGGCATGATACGTTAGTAGCAGTCTCTAGGTTCCAGACCTACAGCGCCATTGTAGACTTTGAGGGGTCCCCCGTCAGTTAAGCATGACACCCTCGTCCTTCGAGATATCAGATTAGTGGATCCACACAACCATTGTTAGTACCTATGGCACAATTCTGATACCCTTCCAATTGGGGTTATATTTTGAACCCTAATAGTACATTAGGGCATGTCGGTTATAGCTAGCTCCCACAGTCTTAGTTCAGTATTCAATAAAGAGTTTTGTTTCTAGTTTGCTTGACCATAGCATACAGTTATCAGTTATTCAGTTATTAGTATCTCAATATTTCAGTTTACAGACTACTTCAGTAACATATACTATGCATTAGTTATTTCATGTTATTCATTCAGTCAGTTATTATTCATGCACATGAGCCCATGCATATCAGCCTAACCCCATCTAGCATACCAGTACATTCAAAAAACTGACTACATACTCGTTTCTTACACTATGATATCTGATATTATAGGTTCAGATGCTCAGGTTCCCAATCGCACTTAGACACTCTAGCGCATTGGAAACAGTAGCGGTGGTGAGTCCTCATATTTCGAGGACCGATTATGTTTATTTCAGTGTTTTCAGGTTAGTAGTCGCTGGGAGTTAGTTGGGGCCTGTCCTATCAACTCTTATTCAGTCAGTTTTAGAGGCTTTCGAACACTTCAGACAGTCAGTCAGTTTGTCATTACCTTTGTTAGTTTTCTGATAGTTGTTTTTCAACAGTTCTTTTTAGATTTATGATTCAGAAATGTTTTAGTATTTGAAACCTTATGGCATATTTAGTTATTCTGCATATGTGTATTTTATTATAATTATTAGTGCTCACAGCAGGTACCAACTCATGGTTTAGCTTGTGGTCTTTCGGGAGCATAAGCACCATGTGGAGTCCAGAGTATACTTCCGGGGTGTTACAATAAGCTTTCTCACTCTTTGTTCATTAAGATATTTCCTTCATTATTTTACTCTTGATGACTTTTCTTGTCTAAATTGAAGTCTCCTTCACTTCATTTTAGGTTAAAACTACTACTCTAGAGCATCTATAGTCCCTCACATTTTCGTCAGATTAAATATTGAATTCTTTGTCAGAATGCGCAAACTAATTGATTTGGCTGTTACTTATGGAGGTTATTAACTTACAATATTGAAAGATCAACAAATTGAACGAAATCAATAAATTTTACACATAATTTTTATAATTTCGAACATATATAATATGTTACTAATTTTTAGTATAAATAAGTACCAATAAATATGTATTATTAGATTTGATTAATAATTAAAAAATAAATAAAATTATTTTAATTTTAACATAAAATCAGCACAAATGAAAAAATACTTATACTTAATTTAAAAAAAAAAACAAAAGAATTTGGGCACCAAAATAAATAAGTTAGAGGAGAAGATGAGTTAGGGCCTGTTGGAGGGAGTTGGGTGAGGAAGGAAGTAAGTTTGAAAATAGAATTGGAGAAGAAAATTTTTCAATATTAAATAGAATTATACTCATCAATTTACTGCTAATCACCATTTTTTATTCAATCTGAAATTGAACAACATCACTATTCAGGAGCAAAATTCATCAGCAGTGGACGTCAATATTATGGAAGGAATACTGATGGGTCATTCTACTTTTAAATTTTTCTACGTACAAGATATAAAGATGTAAATTGACATTTCCTATTGTTGATTTTCCAATGTTGATTGTGCTTTTGGATTTGTGCAGAATATAATAACATAAAGAAAATTTATATTTTCTATTGTAAAGTTTTTATGGTTCATTGTGCTTTTGAATTTTCTAGAAGATAATATACATGCAAATTTAAATTTTTTACCATTAATTTTTTATCGTTTATTGTGCTTTTGGATTACTAGTTTAGTGTACGTGCTTTGCACGTGTGTCTCGCGTTAATTAATAAAACTATACATTTTATTTCACTTTTTACCCTATTATTAATACTATACATCAATTATGGTCACAGAAAAGAATTTGTAGATCATGTCTCATGTGTTCCATCAAAGTTAGCTTGTTGAGTTTGATTGCAACATCTAAAGCCCTCTTAGTTTTGGTAATTATCAAAAAGGAATTATGAACGTGTGTCATAGGTTCTAAATAATAAAGTTAAGAACATATTAAAGAAGAAAATTTGAGTCTCTCAAATAAGTAATAAAAATATACCGACTGATTAACATAGAAAAATATAAAAAACATCTGACATATTGAAATGTAATATCAAACATTGGGAAAGACAAATTGTATAAAATATACACATTAAAAATTTTACTTGGTGTTACTATTGCTTTACCACCACATCTTTTAGGTAACTTAGATTTAGTCCTCATGGAATACACATGTAAGTGGGATATCGCAATAACTTTTTATTTATAGAATTTAAAGAATTAAATTTGTGTACATTCTACATACTATGAATATATTGTTTTGATTGTAAACCTAAAACAAATTCTAACAAGAAATAATGAAAAAAGAGAAAAAATAAAATAATGGCATGATAAATTCTCATAAGTTTCATACAATACCTATATAAAAAATATCGGCAGAATTAAAACATAAAAGTAATTTACCCACAATTTTTTTAATACATACTTAATTTAACAAATTACAAATAAAGAAATGTAATTAAAAACCCTAGTCACGAGAACACGTCTATAGTAACTTTTGTCTCCAATATAATCAAATTCATATGCCTCTCTCACTGCTATGCAACATATTTATAAATCAAGCAACTGAAATATCATTAATTACACAAAATTTTAGATAAAATAAATAAAAGTAAAAAAGTAACTATCATTATTAGCGGATAAATGCATTCACTGCATGAGTAGCAACAAAAGCAATTTCTAATATCTTCCATATAACTACTTTGGGCGAACAGATTAAAGAAAAATAGTAGCAACAAAAGTTGAAGAAAAAAATAGATAATAATAAAAACAAGAGATAGTAATTGATCATAAACTTCAATCAAACAATAAAGTAATCGAGATATTATTATATCAACCTTTACACAAAAAATTCCTCAAAGTCGACCGACATTCATCTACCACCTACAAACTACAACAAAATAATAGGGCAATAGAAATATAAAATAATATAATTAAATCTAACCTTTACACAAAGAATTTCTCAAAGCTGATCACCAACATTCATCTACCACTTGTAAACTACAACAAAACAATATTATAATATAAATATCAAAACAATTCAATTAGACCCAATTTTAACATAAAAATTACCTTCTCAAAGCCGATCGTTATTGATGTACCATTTGTAAACTACAACAAAATAATACGATAATAGAAATATAAAAATAATACAATTAAACCTAACTTTTACACAAAATTTCTTCTAAGCCGAACGACATTCATCTATCACTATAAACTATGACATAATAGAGATATCAAAATAATATAATTAAACCTAACGTTTGTATAAAATTTTTCTCAAAGTCTACTGACATTTATCTACCACTTGTACTAAGCAGATAATATAGAAATTATGACAATACGATTAAATCTAACATTTACCTAAGAAATTTTTTAAAGTCTGACAGAATATACAAAATAATATGATGATAGAGATATCAAAATAATATAATTAAACCTTTTTACACAAAATATCCCTCATAGTCGGTCAACATTCCTCCACCTCCTGTAAACTGCAATCAAACAATACTATAATAGAAATATCAACAAAATACAGTATAATTTAAACCTCACCTTTAGGAAAAAAATCTCCAAAACTAACCAAAATTTATATGCCACCTGTAAACTACAATAAATAAAATAATACAATAATAGAGATATCAATACAATATATTTAAAATAATCTTTCCACCAAAATCATCTCAAAGCCGACCGACATTCATCTACCACCTGTATTAACAAGAAAAACAACAAGTAGTGAAATATTAGGAGAATACGATCAAAACTAATTTTTGCATAAAAAAATTCTCAAAGTCCGACACAAAATTCATCTATAATATAAATTTGAAATTAATAAAAAGAATCATCTTCACTGAAAACTAAGAAAGAAAAAGTAAGCAATTGAATATCAAAATAAAAAATAATTGAGATAATGTAGAGAACAAATAATTACATACATGCTAAAAATATACATATAACTGATATAAAATAATTTCAATTGGGAGATAATAATTAGGAAGAACTATCAATTTATAGAAGTCCAAAACCTTATAGAAACTCAAAACTTTTTCCTTCAAAAAAGGATTATCTAAATATGAAACTTCTTATTTATTTATTTTTGAAAAAATTAAAAATCCTAATAACTAAAAATTTTGGGGACAACCCTACACGTATCAAACAAAAATTGTAACAAAATTTGGCTTTTGAAATTTTTTATTTTAAAGGTCTAATTCCTTTCTAATATTACTTTACGTTTTAATGTATTTTACCAAAATTGAGTAGCTTCTTACCAAATATTTTGGGACATCTATTATAGAATTTTTTAATTTTTAAAATATATTTTTCTCTTACCATATATTTTGGGACTCTTTGATTTTAAAAATATTATAAATATAATAATATAATAATTGAAGTAAATAGGTGAAAAGACAATTTTATCTACTGCATCGATTTTTAATGAAGGGCAAAAAGTTCAAATCACTTTTCTAAAGGTCTTCACACTTTTAATATTATATATATATATATGTGGAAGATAATATACATGCAACTTTACATTTTCTACTGTTAATTGTTTTCTTTTCTTTTTTTTTTTGTAATTTTTGACATAAATTTATATTTGCTACACCCTCCCATTCAATTTGTGTAGCATAATTTGCTTTTCAAGACTCAAATAAGATAAGTTTGATCATGAGTTTGAACATGACATCTTTTAATTTTTTAAAATAAAATTTATATATTTAAAAACTAAGTAAAAGGTGTTATAAGTCACAACAATTGTATTTTCAAAATATTTGAAAACATATATAAAAAGTTACGGTATCCAAATTTTAAACAGCAAAATATGCAAATAAATTAAAACGGAGAGAGTATTGTTTAATTTTCTACTATTAATTGTCCTTTCGTATTTTTATGTTATGTATAGTGCTCTCTTTCTCTTTTCTTAGTGTTAATTGACATTTTATGTATTTTTCAATGTTCGGAAGTCAATTTATTTCCTTGGCATTTTCATCCTTGGAATAGTGTAACGACCTAAAAATTTGATGAAATATATGAAATTTGTGATTTTATGTGATTTAACTATTTTATCCCTCCCCGATATTGCATAGTGGTATTTTTGGGGTGTGGCGGTGATTGGCATGATTCCCAATGCATTTTGATATCTTTTGTGCACTATTGTGATTTTGGTGGCTTCAAAAGCCTTATTTTGAACTTATGTAGATATCTTTTGATTTGTGTGACAGATGGTTGAACGAACTGTGCTAACATCTTTAGAATATTAATTTTAGGCTAGGTAGACCTTTGGTTCGAGTCCCGATGCACCCCGAGCTTATTTTGACCTGTTAGTCCAAAAGTTGAAAAATTAAAAATATGGGTGTGGGATCCACATTTGGTCAAAACAACTTCGGATGGAAATTTTAACTCCGCCAATGCATCCAGAACATCAATTTTTAGGATGGTAGCATATTTGGTGTGATTTTATGGCTATTAAATCTCATTTTGATCCTCGATTTAGAAAATTGTGATTTCAAATTTTGGGGGTCAACTTTGTGAAAACAATGTCTTTTTGAAATTATAATATCACCATTGAGTTTGGAGTATTAAATTTAGTGTGGTTGCATAGTTCGTTTATGTATATAGGACTCTAAACGAATCCCAGACCCCCCGTCGAAGTCTGTATTGGACTTGAAAAAAATCTGGTTTCACAGATCTGGTGTAGTATAAAAAAGCCCCAATAGCCCTCTTCTTTGTCCTTTTTAGCCCTCTTCTTTGTCCTTTTTCCCATTCTTTCACCTTATCTCTTGAGAGTTAAACCCTAAAATAGTATGAGATCTTGAAATTAAAAGTTTTGGGAGCTTGGGAAGCTAGATTAACATCTATTTGTTGATTCTATTACGAATTTAAGGTGAGATTTTAGCCCTTTTCTACTCTAATTCTTGATTAATTTTTCGAAACCCCCAAAATCTTAGCACTTGATTTTAAACCCTAATTTCTCTCTTTTTCACTTGAATAATATTTAAATCTTATAATTTATAGTTTTTCTTCAATTTAACCTTTAGAACAACTTCAATTCTTGATTTTAACACTGATTTCAAAGATTTTGCCCGGTAAAGCTTAAAAAAAAATTCTCCAATTTAAACCTCATTTTTTATTCGATTTGACTTGAATTTTTAGCTGTAGATTTTTAAAAATATGAAAAATACGTATTAAAGTAAAGTTGTCCTTCTTTTTTGAAAACTCATTTCAGGGGTCCATTTTGACCCCAAATCAAAAGTAGTCAATATGGGTATTGTTAGCTTTGTTTTGACACGTAGATTCTATATTTATTGGTTTTAGTTTATTTTGGGATCGTTCGTGGAAAGTAAGGTCATGGGTTCAAAGTGTAGCAGACTGATTTCGACATTCGAGGTAGGTTTTGGCTTAATTCTTTCAAACTAGACTGGGTAGTAAATGATGGTACAAAATTTGTTAAGGGTGGGAACTAATAATGAAAAATGGTTATCTGTGTGTTTTGCTCGTGTGGGGCCTATATGTGACGTAATTATTAAAATTGAGATACTATGTGATATGTGTGATCGTGTGGGACCCTATGTGATATTGGTAGCCTTGAATATATGTGAATAATTATGTTGTGTTGCTGAAATGCCTAATGTGGTACCATTGGTGTATTGTGATATATTCATACTTGTTGGCATATGAAACATGTGGAAATTCATGAATGGTGGAATTGATGAGTGGCTATTGGGTCACGTGGTTGTCAAAATGTATTATTATAATTGGTTATGGAAATACCTCATGTGGTTGGTTGTGAAAATACTCATTATGATGGGTCATGAATATTTCATTATCATTCTCATGGCATCATACACATAATTTCACTTGATTGTTTTACGTTTCATATATATACTTGTTGTTATTTGTCATACGTAATTTGCGTCTTATATGCTCTAGAAATACTGGGAATCCTAGAAACACTGGGAACATCGAATTTTGTGACCCTCCTCGAGGGATGTAACGGGGAGGAGATATTGATATATGGATTGTATATGGGTTGACGAACACCCCATGGGTCCCACGTCGAGAGGCTTGCCTCCGTGGAAGTATATGGGGATTGTACGATGATTCTGGAGGTTATGCGATGACCTTGTGCATCATCATCATATACATTGCACTTATTTTATTGTGTTTCTATTGTGTTTGTATTTCCATATTGACTTTTCCTCTATCTATGTGTTCTAATCTTGGCTTGTAAATGTTCAATTATTCTATCTTCCTTCATTTGTACTTGATTATACATGTTCCTCTTTTGTTCTACTTGTATGTGATTTTGAGTATAGTTATATCCCTATTATAGAACTATTAGTGCAAGCGGTATGGGCTACCGGTGCAAGCGGTATGGGCTACCATTGTAGGACATTCTTTGATTGTAGGTGACATGCCCATAGTATGTATTTCGTATGCTTTATTTTTTACTTTGGTCGGTCGTGTTATGATACCTACAGAGTACAAGTGGATCGTACTCACTCCTTCTGCACCCTTTCGGTGCAGGTCCTAGCTCGAGTGCACCTCATATAGGTTGATCTTGAGCACCTATAAATTTCTCATAGTAGAGGTTGGAGATTCATGCATTCGGAGTTCACCTCTATCTTTCTATAGTAGTTATGTCTTTATTAGTATTAGGAAACAGATGTTGACCCTGTGTGGATATTTCTGATGTACCTGACTCATGGTTTGTATTAGTAATTCTTACACTATTGACACCTGATTTTGGAAATGTATGATATTTGGATATGTTTTTTCTGAATTGTTATAATTACTAGTATCGCTTGGCTTTGTTCTAAAAGCCTTACTTTGGGGTATTTCTATTTTTTCCTCTTTTTGTTCAGTTTGGTTGATAGGCTTACTTATCAAGGCATGTCACCATAAGTGTCATCATGGCCCTCGTTTTTGGGTCATGACAATTGGAGATCAAAGTAGGAGGGAAAGGTACTAGTATTGGCATTAAAAACGAAGACTTTATGTCCATTGATCACGCATTAGGTCGACATCATGCATATAAAAGCAAAGTTGCTCGTGATAATTTTCTTAAAAAGTTATTACAACGTATGATTTTTATGTTTTTCATTTTATTAATTAATAGTGTTTTATTTGAACTTTGGTTTACCTATTGTTTAACTCCTCCAGATTCTGTTTCTACCATTGGACGGTTGCGTGATAGATTTACTGGGTGCACCAGCTCTGCACAAATTAAAAAGGGAGAAGAACATACTTTAGGCAAACTATCGGCTTGGTTGCCCCACCCCCCTCTACACATAGGATTGATTCAATGACTTTAGATGTTGTTGTCCATAACTTTTCGATTATACCTAATGTTTCCCAACTATTACTTCTAGGTATTGGTGCTATGAGTACGAGTGCTATGAGCATAGGCTCTAGACAATTTAATGTTGGTGATGATTCTCTTGGATTCTGTGATGGTGCTGATAAGTTGCATGGAGAGATAAATGTTGATGATTTGATTGAAGGGCTAGATGGTGATCGTTCACCATCCAAGCAAAGTTAATCTCAAGTTATTTAGTATTAGTACTCGTTGTAGTGCATGATTATTTGACATGGGTGCATGACCAATATGATTCGTCTGGAATTAATCTCATTTCTTATCATCTTTGACTGAAATCTTTGGCAACATAATTCTTATAGCATATTCTTAAAGAGTCTTGCAGTTTTTAAATGACCATAACCCTTAACCTCAATCAAAGAAATTCTTCAGAAATAAAATTACTAATGATCTCCAGTATAACTCCTTGGATTAAAAGAAATTGAGCATCCAACCCAAGACGTCAAGGCAATGGATTGAGTGGCTCGTGACCATTTAAACCCTATGGAAATTCTGACATTATTTTTTGAAAGGTGTCAGACTCATAGACCAAACAATATAATAAAGAGGGATTAGATAACAAAAGGTTATGTTAGTGCCCTTCATTGCAGGATATATCCAAGTCCATGTCTACTTTCTTACCTTGAATAATTTCTTATCACGTAATGTCATTTGAATTATGATTTTCACTTTAATATAGGCATTGTCCAAGCTTGCTACTACTCAATTAAATGAAAAAACTTTTGTAATCTTCGTATGGGTCTGCTTTCCAGATATTTCGTTCTTCTGAACTCTAATGAAAATCGTTTGTCCTGAAGATGATGGGGAATTCTGAGTTGCAAGAATCTATCCTTCTGCTGAGGTAGAAACTTAATTCCTTAATACCAGACAAAGATTTCCATGCCTCCGACAGGATGTGCCACACTACATTTGAAAGTGAGTCCAGGGCTCAATCATAGGAAGAGAGAACTACGATGTGAATACACAAACTAATGAAATGAGATCAAATAAAAGATTTGTGCACAAAGTCTCTAATAACTGTAGTGTTGATGACCTTTTCAACTCTCACCTTCTCTCGCAGGTAAGCTTTCCTTTTGTTGGTATGCTTTTGATATAAATTTTATAAATATAATATATGCATTATCATGTTTTTCATCCTTAGCAGTTGACTCCAAAACTTAACTGAAGAGTTACTAAGCTCTCCTACCAAAATGCCAAACTTGCTACTAAAAAAGACATGCTTTCAAAAAAAGTTATTGTCACAGATCTGTTTCATTTAATATGAAGCAAAATGGTGATGGTAGAGGTCAACCTGATGCACATGTTAGGAAGACAGAAGATTGTTTGGCAGTGATGAGTTGGATCAAGAATAGAATGCACAACACAGAATAGAAGGCTCGTTACCATAACCAAAGGAAAAGATACAAGGAACTAGATGATTTAGTGTCAAGATTACAGATATGTACCATGTTAACCAAAACAGGAGAGCATAGGTATTCTAGCTGAATTCAAGAATTCAACAAACCAACTCCGTGAACATAGTAGCTAACTAATTCTGTGAACTATAAACACTTTCATGAAATGACTATTGTCTGTCTCTCTTTTGCATTTGAACTTCTGTACTTTTTTTTGTTTTCTACTCTTTCTTGATATCTAGAGTTTTTTTCTTTCTCATTTGTCCCATATTTTCTCTTGATTTATAGGTTGATGTTTTGAAAATAAAAACAAACCATTGCAATTGAAGCTAATGAAATTGAATTACCAAAATAAGGTAGTCCAACGTACTAAAGTTTTTGTTATGTGTGGGGTTCGGGGAAAGGAATGAACCACAAGAATTTATCGTACTCAATCTTACCCCAGATTTCTGCGTGAGGCTATGTCCACGACTTGAACTCATGACCTCCTAGTCACAGGATGATAATTTAACCAGTTACTCCAAGGCTCTCCTTCTTAAGTAGAATTATTAAAGCAATTAATATCTGACAGTGTTAGTTATTTTTCTAGATGGTTACTGTGTTACAACACTACACTAATATCTCATTGTGTAATGTCATTGTTAAACTTTCAAATTTCCTCTAATTTACAATTTCATATTGTTGGATTCAAAATTGAGTGGGCATCATGTGGAAGTTTAAAGTTTGCAAACCATAAATGCGATAATTCAGACAAAAAGAAAAGCACACTCAAAACATGATTATTATAGTTTGGTCATTTGGTCTACATATGAAAACCTAATATAAAAGAAATCATCAAAACTATTAGAGTGAAAATCTCCCCCTAAACAAGACTCTTAATGGACTACATTGTAGATGTTATTGTGTTGTTATATGAAAAGGGGTTATTCTATTTATAGAGTTCTCAAAAATTTTCCTATAAGAAAGAGGTTTGACAAATATGGAAGAGTTTTATTTTCCTTCCACAAAAAAAGTAAAAGTAATTATGGTTATTTTAATTTTCTTTGGACAAAAAAGTAAAACTTAAATTTTATAAGAAAATCAGGGCAAAAATCCTAACAAATCTCCCTTTTATGACTTGATTTTCTGGCAAAATAATTTTGATATTCCTTCTTCACACGATCTTCATATATCACCGCTGCTTACCATGATTACAAGTTGATATGGATTAAAAATTGGAGCCCTGTGCATTAAAATAAAAGCATGGGTTGATATTATTGGAGACCTATGTTATAAGTAAATAGAGTTGAAAGTGTAGTCTTACTTATTGAAAGTGAGCACAGGTTAAAAATGGAGCTCATGTGTTAGGATTATATGCACGAGGTGAAAGGAGCTCAAGCGTTGAAAGTAAGCAGGGGTTGAAAGTGGAAGTCCATAAGCCTGAGTTGAAAACTAATTTTGTTTAAAGATGAAGCATCAGGAAGCCTGGGTTGAAAATTAATTTTGTTTAAAGATGGAGTAGCAGGATTATTGAAAATATGATGAAAGAAATCTCCACACATAGTATTTAGATTTTTTTGACAAGAAAGTCATCATTATCGCCAAGTTGGTTGAGCATTTCTTTAGTCTCATTTCATCAAACCATTAGATCTTTGAACCGTATGCTCTGATACTACTTGTTGGGTTAAGAATTGAGAGGGATTGTCATGAGAAAGCTTAAAGTTTGCAAACCATAAATGAGATAATTCAAACAAAAAGAAAAACACACTAAAAACATGATTATTATATAATTTGTTCAATTGACCTACATGTGAAAAGCTAATATAAAAGAAAGCATAAAAACTATTAAATAGAAAATATCCCCCTAAACAAGACTCTTTAATGGACTACATTGTAGATGTTATCGTGTTGTTGGATGAGAAAGGGGTATTTTATTTATAGAGTTCCAAAACATTTCCTCTAGTCAAATATGAAAATTTTGAAAAATATGAAAAATTTAGTCAAATATGAAAAATTTATATATATTTTTTCTTTTAGGAAAAGTAAAAATAATTATTATTACTTTTATTTTCCTTCCAAAAAAAATAATTATGATTACTTTTATTATTCTTCCAATAAAAAGTAAAAATTTTAAATTTGATAAGAAAATCAGGATTAAAATCCTGACACATATTACCCTGATTTCAACAATTTCATCTTACTATATAGTATTAATCTTACCCTCGAGAAATGGTATTCATTCTATCTAAATTGTAGTTTCCATTTCTCATAGGTATTACACCAATCGCATTAACTTAATTGCAGATGTAAAGTGAAATAGCTAATAATATGTATGGATGAAAAGAAAGGACAGAATTAGAAAGATCTAATGCACAAAGAACTTAGATACGAACTCTTCTCAAAAGCAGGCCAATGTCTCTAGGATTAAGAGTGGACGTGATACGGTACGATACAGTATTGAAAACTTTGATTTGATAATGTCGATTTTTCTTTTTTAAAAAATTTTATACCATTACCATACCAAATTAGATGAACTCATGACATGGTGTATAAGTAGAGTATTAGTTACAAGTGACCATCCATTGCTTTAGCATAGTTCCAAATAAATTATTTAGACCAACCTTTAAAAAGATATCAAACATATTCTTTTTGACTAAGCATTTATCTCTAGTATTTATTTTAGGCTCAATTAATTTATTAGATTCACATTGAAGAGTCAATTTGAAGAAGTAGAATGCTCCTTACCAAAGGAGACTCCATTTCTATGAAGCGAACTTGAATCTTTAATTAAGGATAAAAAATACTTAATTATCAACCTACAACAACCTTTTGTGCTACCAGTATCAAACATTAGCGTACAAGAAATAAACATAAATTTAAACTACAATTTTAGAAAATTTAAAAATATAGTATTAGAAAATAAAAGTGAATCGACAATTAACTTGACCTTATTAAGCACGCGATATAGAGGAAAAGCAAACATCAAACAAATGGAAAAAATGCAACGTATGATAATAAATAAATGTGAATCTATAATTAGTCTCATCTATCACTTACTAAGTCAATATTTTAGATTACACTATAATTAATCTATGATTGCATATGGCTTCAATCAATTTCAGAGTTTTCTTGGGTAAAACGAATGTTTGTGTCCAATAGGTCTGAATTCCAAAAAACTCCCGGTTAGTACTTTTGCAATGATCTTGTATATAATGGTGCAACAACCATGAGTTGGTATCTGCTTCTTTGGTACAAGAAAAATAGTTGTACAATTAACTTTTGAGTCCAAACTACCAAAAACAAAGTAGTCAAACACATTTTTCACAACAATCCCCTAATTTTTCGTAAAAATTTTAATGAAAATTCATCTACTCCTAGTGTTTTATCCCAAGGCATACCCTATATAACTGTATAAATTTTCTCTTTGTAATCCTCTAGACTAATGATAATTGTTGCTGGATGGTTAAGTCTGTTCTTTAATTATTAAGAAATTGGAGAACCTATTTTCTTTTTACTGTTTGATGCAATTAATTTTCTTAGAAGTTGTATATTGTTCAACGTTCTAACAATTTATTTGATGAATATTTGTTGAAGGGGTCTAGGAGGAAGTTGTTTTGTCTCCTGCTCATGCACTTTCCTTAATTGCATCTGGTGAAGGTCATAGAAATTTGTTCGCGTCTCATTATACTTAAGAAGACATTACTATCATTATCTGTAGGTAATAAGCCCTTGTTTCTTTTCTTATTGCAGTTAACGATTTGTGAAACTTTTTTTATAATAAGTAATCATATTCTATTGATCAAGAGGTCATGGTTATATTTATAACAATAAAAATATTTCATGAGAGAATACACAGTCTAGGAAATGCATAGAAGTGTAGAAGAAATATCTTCTTAAGTAGGAGTAACTATTTTGAAATGTCGCGAACTTACTAACCAAGCTTTGATACCAAACAAAAAATTAAAAGAGAAAGAAAAGATTTTGAGAATGTATAGTTTGATTTTTATCTTATCTCAACCTTTGAGGGTTTAAAAAATATTAATTTAGGAAAACATTGACAAAATCGTTTTACTAATTGAGCACAAAAATATATGGTGGATCAGGTACCACGCCGGTACAGATATGTATATGGTGGATTGGGTACCACTCCGGTACAATACATGAACATGGATTGTTCCCTGCAGATCATGACTAGTTGGGCAAAAATAAGTCTCTTAGCATGTGTGTACAGATTTGTGTTGGTTTTCAAAGGTCGTGTGATTTAATAAGCTGATAACATGCTAATGGTGTTCTATTATGAGATTTAACATGACGTAATTGTTATTTATGAAAAGATTGTTAGTAGCAATGTAGCTGATGCTAAAGATTTCTAATAAGACTTGAGTTCTCTGGTGTGTCTTATTGAGATGTGAGTTAACTTGTATTCCCTACTTGATTGTATCCTTGAGATTGATTGTGTGATATATATTTGAAAAGTAAAACTTTGTACCTACTTATATGTTGGTTTACTTACTTCATTTATACGTGTTGTAATCGTACCTAATCAAAATGGCTAGTTATCATTCTTTAATATTATATGAGAGCATTTGGTTATTAGCCCGAGAGTTTAGTGTGGGTTGTTTATGATTACGGGTTTGTTCCTGTGAATATGAGTAATGAAAAAGATAAGGTGAATAAAGAGGAATAGTGATGTATTAGTGTTGATTGTGGTTGATGGTGTGAATTAATGAGGCTAGAGTATGTTACCAACGAATATAATATTGATGGAGTTGGAAGAGTAGTTGGATGTTGTAACTTATATAGGTAAAGTAATAATATTATTACAATCTTAGTAGAATTATATTCCATTCAAAATGTCATGATTTATTTTCCTTAATTTTATTTTATGATTATTTGAACTAACACGGTCGGCCGATGATGCTTACCAGTACATGTGGTTGTACTGACCCTACTATTCTACATTCTTTCTTGGAGTGTAGACTGGATGCAGGTTAATTGCAGTTACTAGATGGATGATGATATTTAGCACTAACTTCTGCACTTTCTTCCTAGCAGATGTTAGAGTCTTTGTATTATTTATTTTATTTGTCAGTCTATGTTGTAATAGGTAGCTCTTGTACATGTCTGGATAAGTCTTGGGATAGTGAAGGACATTTGTAAGAAGTTTTTGAAAAAGTTTATTTATTAATATTTAATTTACTTTATTATATTTAATCCAGTATTTCCTTAAAAACAAACGTCTTCTGCATATTTTTAGTTGGGTAATAAGGGTTCTCCTAGCTACTTAGAATACCGTAGGTGCCCGCACGGTCCGTTAGTCTGGGTAGTGATAGTTGGTATCAAAGCATTAGGTTCATCAGTCCCATTAGTACAAGAGCAATGTTAAGTAAAGTTTCATAGATTTGTGTGTAGGGCCCCACACCCAATCTTCAGAAGGCTATGAGGCATGTAAAAGTCATTTTCCTTTCTTTCTGTCTATTGTACTGTCCTAATCTTTGACTATTATATTGAATTCAATTGGTATCTAGACAATTCTAATTGGTATCTTAACAAAGCTCAATTGGAATGTAGTTAATTCCAATTGGTAGCTTAGTAATTTTAAATAGAAATCTAGGAGATTTCAATTGGTATTTGTTAATAAGGTCTAAAAGTTATTGCTAATAAGTAAAGTCTTGTGAAAGTTGTGAACTTATTGATTGCTTGTGTTTGATAGTTGGCTAAACTTGTGTTGCTAGATTTTTGTCGTTGATGTAAATTATTTCTGTTTGAATTTAAGTGATAAAAATTGACCAAGTTATTTTTGTTGATAATTGTGATGAGATTATATGATTTCTTGTTATTGTGAAACTAGCAATTCTATGGTGCTTACTTATTTTTGGTACTATTATACTGATGAAATTGATGGTTTGGGAATTGAGAGGATGATATGAGAACATGATGTCAAGAAAAGATGGTGAAAAGAAGACATGAATAAAAGACTGAGGTGATATGTGTTTCCCGTAATGAGAGGTTCTTGTTAATGATGTTGTGGATGGATCCTTGTGTAGTTTGATTATTTGATATTAAGTGGAGATCCTTGTGTGGTCCGATCATTGAGACTGTATTTAAAAAATTTTAGCAGTTCTATTATTGAAATTATATTGGGTTCCTTGTGAGGACTAGCTAAGTGACATTATCTTTGAGTTCCTTATGGGAACAAATTCTTAATGCTTGGCAAAATAATGAGTTTTAAATAAAAGTGACAAAAACTAGTAGAGGTTGTTGATACATACAGAATTTGATCGAGAACTTGTCTGGAATATGATATTGGGGATGAAACTGTTAATAAACTCTATTGAGTTATTTTGTTTGGCCTTGCTTATATGCTAGTGGTGTAGGGACCACTCTTGAGGTGATTAAAAGTTAAGTGAAGCCCGTAATAAAAATATTGTTAGATAGAAATAGGAATGACTTGTATATCTTAAATTTATGTTAGTGATATAAGAGTGGTTTGTCTTGACTATGAAGTGTTTGTCGTTGAAAAATATTGAGTTAGTGATTATCGGGACATAAGTTGTAGCTGTGGATTTATGCATTAGGGAAAATCATGAGAAGACAAATTATTATTGACTTGACCTTAAGGCTGAATTATACATTTACATGTCCCGCAAGGTTGGCTGATATATGACACTTTTAGAGGATAGCAATTTCCATGTGGTGGAAGTAATACCTCGAATATTTCTAGCTCAATCCAGACCTTAGAATGTACTTGAAGCACTTAGAACCTAAAAATAAAGCTAAGAGTTGAGGGACTTAGTCAGTTTGACTCCCTTTAAACTTTGAAGATTTTTAAGTTGACCTTCCGGGCTCCGAGACAATGATTTTTGAGTTAAATTGTATTCATGGGTGAAAATAGCATGTCTCAGTAAGTTTTGGAATTTTCGAACGAGGATTGGATCATATTCAAATTGGAAAAATAGTAGCTCACCGCGTCGCGGTGAGTATCGCGGTGAGAAGGCCACCGCATTGCAGTGGAGGCCAAATCGGCGTTTGTCAGTTTCTAGTAGCTCATCGTGATTGCACCGCATCGTGGTGAGTATCGTGATGAGCATTCCATCACGTCGCGATGAGGCCCGAATCGATAATTGTCATATCTAGTGAGTCACTGCATCGCGGTAAGGCCTTAATCGGCATTCCAGTTGTAGGATTTTAAATCCTAAGGGCAATTTTGTCTGACATCAAGCCCCCAAATCGTGTAAACAGGAGATTAATTGAAATTTTGAGCAAAATATGCTCAATGTTCATCAAATCCCCTCAATTAAAACCCTAGGCTTCAACATTCAACTTCAAGAATCCCCAAATTCCACCATTTTTTTTTCAAAATAGTTCAAAATTCAAGGTTCTCAATTCAAGAATTCCAAGTATCAACCTTCAAGAGCACAAATAGGATCTCAAAACCAAGTTTCTTCATCTAGTTCATCAATTAAGGTATGTGGGGTTATGAACAAGGGTAGTCCTTTCACCCTTGTGCCCAAAACTTATTTTCAATTATAATTTACTAGATTTTGTGTGATTACACATGAATTTAGTTTAGGGTTTATACCCCTCTATTACTATTTGAAGATTATGAGATTTTAAATGATTAAGATGTTAAATTGCATGTCTATTTTTGTATTTTCATATGTATTGCAGAAATTTCTAAACTTAGAATTTAATTGTCAATATTTTCAGTATCAAGCATGAACTTTATGATGATTTGGCGTGAATTTGATGCATGGGTTACTAAGCCCTAGTTTGAACATTGATATTTCATAAATTACTATGCTTTGGGCATTCTATGATTAGTTTATTCTCAAATTTTGATCAAGATTTGGCCTTTTGGTCTTACTTAGATATGAAATCCACTTTACAAATTCAATTACAGTTTAAAATAATAGATATACAATTTGGTTTCATCATAAACCCTTATACTAGTTTTAAAATGGATTTTCCTACTGAATGAGCATACAGATTAAAGGGAGTAGTACTTAGCACCGAGTAGAAAGTATGAGTTTAGCGCATCCTACTTTCCTAGAACTATGATCAAACGTAGGTATAGTTTCAGATTAATTCCATTTCTATATGGATGACAATTATAGATGGGATCACTTAGCGTAGGTTATACTCCTTGGCAAGAGAATGACACCTCTCCCCAACGTGAGGTTTTTCCCTTAGGGGAACTAGATATTGGATACTATGATAGCTCACATAGTGTATGTCGGTTAGAAGAACCTCCCTACTAGTAAAAGTGAATAAACAGCTTTTGAGTAAACTTCTCTACAGCTTAAAAAAAAAGACTAGCAGATAACAGTTTAGCTTTTAGACTTCAAATGTGATGGCTTACTAGATTTACAGAGTATGTTTTATTTTCCATGATTTATGATTTTCAACTTTCAGATATTCAAGCCATATGAGTCATTACATTCTAGCATGCATATTTTATGAATTTTGATAATATTGAATTATCATTTTTAATTAGACATTCACCCCCACATGCTCAGTACATTCTAAAAGTACTGATCCACATATATGTCTATGTGCTATATTGTCTCATAATGTAGGTTCAGGTGCTTGGTTTCAGCAGCGTGAGTGATTTTGGGCATCTCTATGTACATCCCGACAGCTAGTGAGTCCTCATGGTTCGAGGGTCTATTTATCCAGATTTCCTGCTTTCATAGTATTTGATTCAGTATTTTTTATTTAGTTCGAGTCAGTTGGGGACTTGTCCTAGTGGATCTCTAGTTAGTAGTAGTAGAGGCTTGTCGGACTGCTAGTTATGATTCAGATTTCTAGTGTTGATCGTTCATACTCTTATATCTGGTATTTTCAGATATCATGTTCAGATAATTTCATCTTAACTCTGACAGAATTTTGCATGTTAGTTTTGATTATATATATCTACACTTCTTTATTAGGAGCTTCAGATTTAGTAAAAGGTTTACATGGTTAGCTTGAGACCACTCATAGTCTTGAGCACTGTGTGACATCTCGGGACCTGTTTTTGGGGCGTTACAAGCTTGGTATCAGAGCCTAAGGTTTAGAGAGTCCTAGGGAGTCAGACAAGCTGCGCTACGTAGAGTCTTGATCATGGGTGTGAAGCGCGCCATATTTATGAGCAAGAGTCTACGGGATATTTTAGAAAATCATCTCTTTTCGTTCATAATCCATCGTGCTTACAGCTATCTCTATCTACTTTTAACTCATGCTCTTTCATGACAAAATATGCCTCCTCGCAGACCTAATGATCGAAGAAATGACCACCAGCCACCCCAGCCTATTCGTCCTTTAAATGAGAATGTATCTCATGCCAAATTTTGGGCTGCCTTTCAGGTGTTAGCCTAAGATGTAACTACTAATGTTCAGGCCAACCATCAGGTTGCAATCCCACATCAACAAGAGGGTGATTTAGCTACAGCCAGACTTCGTGACTTTATGAGAATGAATCCGCCCAAATTCTTTGGGTAAAAGATAAGTGAGGACCCATAGTTGTATCTTGATGAGGTGAAAAAGATCACCCAAGTTATGCATGTTACTGAAGAGGATAGAGTGGAATTAGCTTTTTATAGGCTAAAAGATGTTGCTTATGATTGGGTTGTTAGGTGGAAAAAAGGTAAGGGTGAGAATGCAGCTCCCATGAGGTGGCAGGTATATTAAGATGTATTTCTAGATAGGCTCTTTCCACGAGAGTTGTAGGAAGCAAAGATTGAGGAGTTCATAAACTTGAGATATGACTCAATGACAGTGAAGGAGTATTTCCTTAAGTTCAACCAGTTTTCCAAGTATGCTCCTGATTTGATGACTGACACTAGATCTAGCATGAGTAGGTTTGTTACTGGAGTGTCTGGAGTGGTAATCAAGGAGTGTAGGACTGCCATGCTTATTGGAGATATGGATCTTTCTAGATTGTTGACTCATGCCCAACAGATTGAGGAAGAAAAGTTAAAGGGAAAAGATAGAGAAAACAAGAAGGCTAGAATTGGGCAGTTTGAGTATGGTCAGTCAAGGTTTGTAGGGGGAAATCATTAGTAGTTTCAGAGTCATCCGTCCTTGCCAGCACCATCTACAGTCAGTGCCCCCATACCCCAAACCAAGCAGGAGCAGTGGGGTAGGACTTCGATGTCCAGATCTCAAAATAGTTTGGGTGGAAGGCCTAGTTATCCTGCATGTTCTAGATATGGTAAGAATCATCCTGGTAAATGCTTGTTGGGTCAGAAAGGTTATTTTGGATATGGTAAGTTGGGTCATGGAATCAAAGAGTGCCCGTATACTAGGGAAGCAGGGATGTTCGTCCCCAGACTCAGGCTACTAGTGCACCAGCTCCTGTAGCTCGCCCAGCCTATCCTCAGGGCGCATCATCTAGTGCCGATGGCAGTCAGTGCCAGGATCAGTTCTATGCTTTACCATTCCATCAAAAGAAGAAGAGCTCCCCAAATATTATTACGAGTATTCTTTGTGTCTTTTATTTTGATGTTTATGTGTTGTTAGAACTAGGGTCAAATTTCTCTTATGTGACTCCGTTAGTTGCGGTAAATTTTGCGATAGATACTAAAGAGCTTTCTAAGCCCTTCTCCATTTCTGCTCCAGTAGGTGAGTCAGTTGTCGCTAAACAGATCTATAAAAAATATCCTATCACTGTTCTTCATAGGGTCATGTTAGCAGATTTGATAGAATTAGGCATGGTTGACTTTGACCTTATTCTTGGTATGGATTAACTCTATTCCTGTTATACATCTATAGATTGTCGCACCCAAGTAGTGAATTTTCAATTTCCTGATGAACCAATCTTTAAGTGGGAAGGTAATTCAGTATCTCCCAAAAGTTATTTCATATCCTATCTTAAAGCTAGAAAGTTCATACCAAAGGGGTGTATCTATCATCTAGTTCGAGTTAAAGACGCTAAGTCTAAGGCTCCAACCGTTCAGTCAGTCCGGGTAGTAAATGAGTTTTCGAAAGTTTTTCCTGAAGAGTTGCTAGGGGTACCTTTGAAAGGGAAATAGAATTCAGAATTGATCTTCTTCTTGATACTCAGCCCATCTCCATTCCTCTATATCGTATGGCTCCTGTCGAGCTTAAAGATTTGAAAGAGCAACTCAAAGACCTCTTAGATAAGGGGGCCCAGTATTTCTCCATGGGGTGCTTCCATCCTATTCATGCGTAATAAAGATAGTTCTCTGCGAATGTGCATTGACTATCGTCAGCTGAATAAAGTCATATCAAAAACAGATATCCTCTTTCCAGAATTGATGACTTATTTGACCAACTCCAAGGTGCAAGTTATTTTTCCAAGATAGACCTTAGATCCGGCTATCATCAGCTTAGAGTAAGGGAATGTGATATCCTAAAGACAGCTTTCAGAATCGGTTATGGTCATTTTGAATTCCTAGTCATGTCTTTCGGACTAATAAATGCCCCAGCAGCCTTTATGGACTTGATGAAATGTGTGTTCAAACTGTACCTAGACATGTTTGTCATAGTCTTTATCGATGATATCTTTGTCTATTCCTCGTAATGAGGATGACCATGCAGACCATCTTAGAATTGTGTTGCAAACTCTTATAGATCACCAGTTGTTCGCCAAATTCAACAAGTGTTTGGCTAAGGTCATTAGCTTTTCTCAGTTATATTATTTCCAGTGAGGGCATAAGAGTTGATCCCCAAAAAACTGAAGCCATGAGAACTAGCCTAGACCTATTTCTCCATCAGACATTAGAAGTTTCTTTGAAAATATGGTGGCACTATCTTTATGGGGTGCATATTGATGTGTCTACGGACCATAAAAGTTTGCAGTATGTGTTTACACAGAGAGAGTTGAATCTTCATCAGAGAAGATGGATAGAATTGTTGAAAGATTATGACATGAGTGCTTTGTATCATTCGGGCAAGGCCAATGTTATGGCAGACGCCTTTAATAGACTGTCTATGGGTAGTGTTGCTCATGTGGAAAGTGATAAGAAGGAGTTAGTTCAGTAAATTCATTAATTGGCTAGATTGGGTATTCATTTAGTTAATTCGGCTGAGGGTAGTGTTTGGGTGCAGAGTAGTGCAGAATTTTCCTTAGTTTCTGAGGTGAAGGAGAAACAAGATCAGGATCCCATCCTAGTTAAGTTAAAGAAGTCGGTTAGAGATTAAAAGGTAGAGGTTTTATCCCAAGGGGGAGATGGCGTGTTGAGATACTAGAGTAGGTTATGTATGTCATGCGTTGATGATTTGAGACAACGGATTATGGCTGAAGCACATGGTGCGTATTACTCCATTCACCCTGGTGCTACTAAGATGTATCGAGATTTGTGGTAGATCTATTGGTGGTGTAGTATGAAGAAAGATATTGTAAAGTTCGTAGCTAAGTGTTCAGTTTGTCAACAGGTTAAGGTAGAGTACCAATGGCCTATTGGCACTTTGCAAGAGTCCAGTATTCCCACTTGGAAGTGGGAAAAGGTGAACATGGATTTTTTAATAGGGTTACCTCGTTCTCATCATCAGCATGATTCGATTTGGGTTATTGTAAACAGGTTGACCAAATCAGCCCATTTCCTGCCAGTTCATACATCCTACTCAGCTAAAGATTATGCTAAGTTGTATATTAGAGAGTTGTTAGATTTCATGGAGTTCATTCGTCTATCATTTCAGATAGGGGTACTCAGTTTACCTCTCACTTTTGAAAGGCCTTTCAGAAAGGTCTTGGTACTCAAGTCCATCTTAGCTCAATTTTTTATCCTTAGACAAATGGTTAGGCAGAGAGGACCATTCAGACCCTAGAAGATATGTTAAGGGCATGTGTGCTTGACTTTAAGGGTAGTTGGGATAAGCATTTGTCGTTGATTGAGTTCTCCTACAATAACAGTTACCATGTTAGCATTTAGATGGCCCCATTTGAGGCTCTTTATGGGAGGAGATGTAGGTCACCTATCGGTTGGTTCGAAGTGGGTGAGGCCACGTTGATAGGACCATATGTGGTGTTAGAAGCTATGGAGAAAGTGCAGTTGAGTTGAGAAAGGTTAAAAACAACTCAGAGTCGTCAGAAATCTTATACAGATGTAAGGAGAAGGGATCTTGAGTTTGAAGTTGATGACTTAGTTTATTTGAAAGTTCCACCCATGAAAGGGGTGAAGAGGTTTGGAAAAATGGGAAACTTAGTGTCCGGTATGTTGGCCCTTCTAGGATATTAAGCCGTGTTGGGAAGGTGGCAGATAAGCTTGAGCTGCCTGCATATTTGCCCTCCGTTCATCATGTGTTCCATGTGTCCTTGTTAAAGAAGTGTAGTAGTGATCCAGCTGTTGTAGTACCCTTAGAAAGCACAGATATTTGTGATAGCTTCTCTTATGAAGAGATTCCAGTCGAGATCCTTGATCTCCATATTCATAAACTAAGAAATAAAGAAGTTCCCTTGGTCAAAGTTCTTTGGTGAAATCAATCCGTTGAGGGGGCCACTTGGGAAGCAGAAGCAAATATGCGAACCAAGTACCCTTATCTTTTCGCTGCAAATTCAGATTCAGTTTAAGGTACCAAGTTTCCTTAGATCATCTCTTTTTCATTCCAAGTATTAGCTTTATATAGCCATTCTCTTGATAATTCTTGCAGTTGCAAATCAGTTTAGTCATGCTTTCAATTATGCACACCAGTTATAGCCTCAGTTTTTATGCATCTCAGCTTCATTAGTCTCATTCGAGGATGAATGTTCTTAAGAGGGAGATATTGTAATACCCCAAATATTTCTAGCTCAGTCCATCCCTTAGTACGTACTTGAAGCACTTAGAACCTGAAAATAAAGCTAAGAGTTGAGGGACTTAGTCATTTTAACACCCTTTAAACTTCGAAGATTTTTAAGTTGACCTTCCGGGCTTCGAGATAATGATTTTTGAGTTAAATTATATTCAGGGGTGAAAATAGCATGTCTCGGGTAAGTTTCAAAATTTTCGGACGAGGATTGGATCACATTCAAATTGGCAAAATAGTAGCTCACTGCAATTAGGCAGCGTTGCGGTAAGTATCACGGTGAGGAAGCCACCACGTTACGATGGAGGCCAAATTGGCGTTTGTCAGTTTCCAGTAGCTCATCAAGATTGAACCGCATCACGGTGAGTATCGTGATGAGCATGCCATCGCATCACGATGAGGCCCGAATCGATAATTTTCACAATCCATTGAGTCACTGTGATTCCACCGCGTCGCGGTGGGTATCGCGATGATCCACTTACCGCGTCGCGGTGGGTCCTTAATCGGTGTTCCAGTTGTGGAATTTTAAATCCGAAGGGAAATTTTGTCTTTCATCAAGCCCCCAAATCGTGTAAACAAAAGATTAATTATAATATTGAGCAAAATATGCGTATTGTTTATCAAATCCCCCTCAATTAAAACCCTAGGCTTCAACATTCAACTTTAAGAATCCCCAAGTTCCATCATTCTTTTCTCAAAATAGTTCAAATTCAAGGTTCCCAATTCAAGAATTCTAAGAATCAACCTTCAAGAGCACAAATAGAATCTCAAAACCAAGCTTCTTCATCTAGTTCATCAATTAAGGTATGTGAGGTTATGAATAAGGGTAATCCTTTGACCCTTGTGCCCAAAACTAGTTTTCAATTACATATTTACTAGATTTTGTGTGATTACACATGAATTTCAGTTTAGGGTTTATACCCCTCTATTACTATTTGAGATTATGAGATTTTGAATGATTAAGATGTTAAATTGCATGTCTATTTTTGTATTTTTATGCGTATTGCAGAAATTTCCAGAATTAGAATTTAATTGTCAATATTTTTCAGTATCAAGCATGAACTTTATTATGATTTGACATGAATTTGATGCATGGGTTATTAAGCCCTAGTTTGAACACTGATATTTCATAAATGACTATGCTTTGGGCATCCTATGATTAGTTTATTCTCAGATTTTGATCAAGATTTAGTCTTTTGGTCTTAGCTTAGATATGAAATCCACTTTACAGATTCAATTACAGTTTAAAATAACAGATATACAATTTGGTTCCATCATGAACCCTTATACAAGTTTTAAAGTGGATTTTCCTATTGAATGAGCATACAGATTAAAGGGAGTAGTACTTAGCACCGAGTGGGAAGTGTGAGTTTAGCGCATCCTACTTTCCTAGAACTACGACCAAACGTAGGTATAGTTTCATATTAATTTCATTTCTATATGGATGACAGTTACAGATGGGATCACTTAGCTTAGGTTATACTCCTTGGCAAGAGTATGACACCTCACCCCAATGTGAGGTTTTCCCCTTAGGGGAACTAAATGTTGGATACTATGATAGCTCACATAGTGTATGTCGGTTAGAAGAACCTCCCTACTAGTAAAAGTAAATAAACAGCTTGTGAGTAAACTTCCCTACAGCCTAACAGAAAAGACTAACAGATAACAGTTCAGCTTTTAGACTTCAAATGTGATAGCTTACCAAATTTACATAGTATGTTTTATATTCCATGATTTATGATTTTCAGCTTTCAGATATTCAAGCCATGTGAGTCATTATATTCTAGCATGCATATTTTATGAATTCTAATAATATTAAAATATCATTTTTACTTATGCATTCACCCCCACATGCTCAGTACATTCTCAAACTACTGATCCATATATACGTCTATGTGCTACATTGTCTCATAATGTAGGTTCAGGTGCTTAGTTTTAGCAGTGTGAGTGATTTCGAGCATCTCTATCTACATCCCGACAGCTGGTGAGTCCTCATGATTCGAGGGCCTATTTATTCAGATTTCCTGCTTTCGTAGTATTTGATTCAGTATTTTTCAGTCAGTTCGAGTCAGCTGGTGACTTGTCCCTGTGGATCTCTAGTTAGTAGTAGTAGAGGCTTGTCAGACTGCTAGTTATGATTCAGCTTTCTAGTGTTGATCTTTCATAATCTTACGTCTAGTATTTTCAGATATCATGTTTAGATAATTTCAGCTTAAATCTGACATATTTTCACATGTTAGTTTTGATTATATATATCTACATTTCTTTATTAGGAGTTTCAGATTTAGTGAAGGCTTACAGGGTTAGCTTGAGACCACTCGTAGTTTTGAGCACTGTGTGACATCTCAGGACCTGTTTTTGGGGCGTTACAGTGGCAATGGAAAATCAAATGACTTAGTTACACTTAAAAAATAATTAAGAATAATCCTGAATGGGAGAATAAATGAATCACTAAATGGTATGATTGATCTTCCCGTGGGTGATACTTGATGGATATTACTTGTTGAGTGGTTACGGTATGATGGTTCGATGGATATTAACAATGTTGCGGAGGAGAATGTGTTGTAGGCTATAATTCTACGGGATATTTATGGCTAATAGTTGTAAGTTTGTGTAATGAGTGAGAGGTTATGTTGTCATCTATGTATAGTAGTAAATACTAAGCTTGAACTGTGGGTGATCTTGAGGTGAAAAGAATAGTGTTTGTGAAATGTTGAAGCTAGCTTTATAGAGTGAATTTAAATCTCTTGATTGAGTTCATGTGGATATCTATGTTATGTGACTTATAAGTGGTGTGGTGGCTTAAATATGATCAAATGTACATTCTCTATGGGGTAGTCTTGGATAGAAACAAAGTCAGGTGTCTTAGGGAGAGCTTGTGTGTTGGATGGATTAGATGTGACTTATCTAGAGTTGAAAATTTGAGTAGTAGATCATGTAGCATCTCGTATCATTTTTCATAATTGAATTTGGGGCTCTAGAGTTTTGGTAAAAAAAAGGTATTTTTGAATAGTTATCTTCTTCAAGGTGAATCTTTTAACCATCTTTATCTTGCTTTCATAAAACTCAAGTTTCAGACTTAGGCCGTTGAAAGGAGAATAAGTGATTCGTGTGTAAATATTTGACTCCTCGTCTTCGTATTTTGAAAATCTTTAATAGAATGATGGAGTATAGAATGTGGGTTGGTCGACAAGAATATCGAGTGAGTGAATAGGGTGCAGAATAAGCAACTCTATTAGTAATGTCTCTCTAATTCAAACCTCGTACTTTTCTCCACTAAATGCCCATTCGGGGACGAACGGATGGTAAATTAGTATCCGATTGTAACGACCCATTTCGTCGTTACTAAATTATTCATAATAAATTCATAAAAATTCTTAATTTTCATTCCGCAATATTAACTTGGGTCCAAAATAGCCAATACTTTATTTATTATGACACCTTGAATTTTTCGGTGTAGATTTTAGCCTTCGAATGTGTCTGGATAGACTCAATCTTGATGAATTTTAACTATTCATGAGTGATAATATCAATACTTTAGCTTAAAAGTTCTGTAGGTATTAATTAAGGTCATACAATATCTCTAACACAAAGTTAAGTTTAAAACTTTCTTTCCTATACAGTTTTGATATGGGTTTCTATTAGCGCTAATTTCAAATAATCATATCTCCTAAAATATAAGGATTTAGGAGGTATAATACCTACCAAATAAAAGAACTCTGAGTCCACTTTCCAAGGCAACAAACCGTTCGTCAATACGAATTTGGAGTAAAAACTTATGACTGTTTTACTAAGCACTGTCTGGGCTGAAATTGGATTTTGCTATAGCGAAAATTCTAATGGTATTTAAATCAGCTTTAGCCATATTCTAAGTCTAAAACCCCCAAATTTCATTCCTCAACCCTAGAGAGTTGATTTCCCAAGGCTTAAGGTGAAATTCCTTCGTTGAGGTAAGTTTTTTCATTATTTTCTTCGTCTTTTATTCCTTTAACATCTTAGAATCCTTAGAAAGACCTTTAATAGTGGAATTTTTTTGGAGAATACTCATGCGTGTTTTTAATATGACCAAGAGCTGATTCTAAACTATAAATTAAAGATCTCTAGCATGAATTTCGTAAACTCTATTATGACTTTTGATAATTAGAAACCTTGAATTCCGCAAAGGTAAGACCTTTAGCATAAAAACTCCATTAATGGAGATGGGTTAGGCTTGAAAGAGTTAATTATTAGCTAACTGACATTAGGGAATGATATAGACCTTGAATTAAGGATAGAACTAGTGAGTTTGAATCCCCAAGATATTTGTTTGAAGAGTAATTATTTAACTACTCTTATTATTTCTTGATTTTGAGATGGTTGATTATTCGAAGGCATGAAGGAAAAGAAATAACATTCTTATTACGGCTTGCTTCATTCAAAAGCTTGACGTCCAGGTAGGTTAGGTTTAATGAGTAGAAGATTGTGTTATTTTATATTTTAATAATTTAGAATTAATGGGAGAAAGCATGTCTAGGCCTGCGGGAGTTGAGGTGGATAAAGACATGAGTACTTAACTTTAATTTTAAAAACTATATTATTGATTGATTATGTGACATTTAAGATATTATGTGTAATTTGCCTGAAAGGAGATTATTGTAAATATAATATATGAACATGATATTTTTTTTTGTTGTTCTATTGATAACCTAGTTGAGTTATAATGGTATTAAGTTGTATGTATTATGCAATAATATGATGAGGAGAATAATACTAAGATCGAATATCGATGATTATAGTAATATCTAAGGGATAGATGACTTAAATTAGTGTGATGATTGTATTATGTGGAAAGAGGTAGAGGATAATGATACGCGTGAATGTGCTAGTTATAGGTGGTGATGTTAGAACCCAAGTTACGGTATTTAAGAGGATAATGATATTTTTAATAATTAATGAGTAACTAAGGCTTCAATAGTGACTTGTATGCGTAAGAATTAAATTGTGATTTATTTTATGGTATTCTTGTTTTGATATTGATAAAAATATTATATCTATTGGATGTCCATGAGAGGCTAAATTGGTGATAATGATGGTTTAGTGAATTGTGCCTATGAGTGGCTTGTTTGATAATGATAACTCCTTAAAGTATTGTTATGAATGGCTTGTTGGTAATCATGATGAATTATTGTAATAGTGTTTGTAAGAGGGTCAAAATGTTGATAAATGAAAGAACTTGATCGAATTGTGTTATGATTTTAAGTGCACGTATAAATTTAGTACGTTGTATTGTATGCTGTGAGATAGTGTAAATTTAATATTAATATTAGTTGTCTATGGTGGATCGGATACCACGCCGGTGCGGATATGTATATGGAGGATCGGGTACCACACTGGTACAGATATATATATATTGGATCGGGTACCACACCGGTACGGACATGTATATGGAGGATCAGGTACCACGTGTGTGCTACATCGGTCACACGTGTGTGCCACGCCGGTTCTTAGGACACGTGTGTCCTTAGGACACATGGCACACACGTCCTTAGGAATTAACCACGTGGTATTCGGTACGGAAATAAGTTCTTAAGAATTAACATACGTGGCACAACGCACTGAAGTGTCCACGTAGGCACACGTGTGTACCACATATGTGCCACGTAGGCACTAAAGGTGTCAAAACTACACTTTTAATTAGTTCAGGGGTAATAGGACCCCCTTTAAGTTGAGGTGTGTCACAACCGTTTTGGGTATAGTTCAGAGGGGTAACAGGGTATTTTCTCAAAAAAAAAAAAAACAAAGGAGACCCATGTGATCCATGATTGGTAAAAGTCATCTAACTTATTTCTTTTTTAATGGAGTAATTATTAAAAAGGGGAAATCCAATCAAATGATGTACTTGCTATTTTTTTCTTATTTATTAGTACTGTATAGTATATTGAAAACAATTAATTTAATTTAAATATTTGTTATATTTGAGAATAACTCTTAACATTTTTTCACTTTTAATTTTGTTTAATAAATATAAACAAATTAATATGATAAAAAAATAAATAGAGTCATTGACAACAATACTATCATACTCTATAGCTCCACAAGTGGGTTTTGAAAACGGAAGAATATTTGTAGACCTAATCTATACCTTGTTAAATAAAGTAAATATATTTGAAAGATCTTTTACTTAAATAAAATAAAGGCACAATATTTATTCATTTCTCTCAGTCTTACGAGAAAAAAAATATGTGACTCAAGAAAATTTTTGAAAAATAAAATAAAATTTACGCTTTAATTAAAGTAGACAAGAATTCACAAAATTTTCAATTGTAACTCTTCATAAAGGAAACAAAATTTTTACTTTATCAATCTAAATATTTGTTATTAATATAAATAGTTGAACAGATGTAAGTTTGACTTAATTTTAAAATTAACCGACACAAACCTTTTTTAATAGAAATAATGATTATCTTTGATCCAATTCACGTGCATTGATAATAAAATATTTTCATAATTTTAAATCAGCCAAATCAAATTTAGTTAATTATAAGAGATCACTTATTTTATTTTTCAACTTATTATTTAATGCTTAAATTTAATTTTTGTAATATCAAATAATAATGAAAAAAGATTTTACTTAAAAATATGAATACAACAAAATAATTAAAGTATCAAAAAATGGAATAAGTTGAATTAAAGTAAACAGGAGATTTCGCAAAAAAAAATTGAATTGTAACTCTTTATATAAGAAAACAGAATTTGTACTTGGTCATTTAATATTTGCTATCAATTTAAATAGTTGAATTAATCATTTTAAGTATTTGCTATCAATTTAAATAGTTGAATTAATTTAAGTTTGATTTGATTTTAAAATTAACCGACACAAAAAATTTTATAGAAATAATGAGTATCTTTAGTCCAATTTATGTGCATTGATAACAGAATATTTTTATAATTTTAAATTAACCAAATCATATTTAGTTAATTATAAGATATTTCTTATTTTATTTTCAAGTTATTAATTAATGCTTAAAATTACTTTCTTCTATCTCAAATAATAACTAAAAAAAAAGTTTATTTAACCGAGCTATCTTCTAGAAAAATATCAATAAATTCCATGAAGATGCTATACTTGATATTTGAGTATTCACAGACTTTATATTTATGGCAAAAATTAATGATAAGCCTTTTGAATATACTTCATGAATTATTGAATAGATCACGTTTCAAGCATATAACTTTTGGCTAATAAGAAAGAAGATGAATTTAAGTAGATTAGTATTTAGAAATAATAAAAAAGAACATCGAATGCATTATTGCACTTTAAATATATTACATAGCCAATTAACGTAATTAAAAATATTTTTAATAAATTTAAAATATATTTGGGATAAGAAACAAATTTGATCTGTAACTATAAATATTTTATATTTAAGAATTTCCCTAAGATATTATAAATTCATTAGAAAATTTCAAGGAAATACACTTATGATTTAAGATTATATGTAATCTTTTCATTAAACTGATATAGCTGATAAAGACAATTAATTGTATATCATTTTACATTAAAAAATCAAAACTAAATATTGTATTATAACAATTTATTTGTTATTGATTAAGATCAATTATTTGTAGAATTTTACGTGATAGTAAGATGCACTTTTTTAGTTTTAATGTTTCTTTGTGCGTGATAGATTAAAACTATTGATCTTTAAAAGATTAATACATAGTATCTCACGATTGTTCTATGAAAGAAAAAAATTAAATCTAATAATTTATGTGTTATCCGAAGGTAGCATTGTGAGATTGTAAGATATCTCACTTGAATAAATTAGTTGGTACTAAGAATGTTAGTAACGAAATAACTATTAGATTTAAATGTTTTGCAACCTAAAAGATGATTTTTTTTTTTCATAATTGATACAAACAGTATTTAAATATTTTTGAATTAAATTATCTTGATACTTTATTTTTTCTAAATATTTGTGGGGATCAATAAGATATTTGTTTAAATGTTCCATTTTTGTAGACAAATTTTGATAGTTTGTTATATTTGATAAAAAAATCATTCACATTTTTTTCCACTTTTACTTTTTATCTAAAAATATTACTCCTAAAAAATTAATATGATAAAAAAAAAATAGTAATTGACAACAACAATACCATATGCTATAGCTCCACAAGTGGATTTTGAAGACGAAAGAGTTTATGTAGACCTTATTTACACCTTGTTAAATAGCAAAAATATTTTCGGAAACCCCTCTAAAAAATACCAATAAATAAAGTAAGTTGAATTAAAGTGAATAGGAGAATTCACAAAATTTTAATTTTTGCTCTTCATATAAGAAAACAAAATTTGTACTTTGTCAATTTAAATATTTGTTGTTAATTTAAACAGTTGAACTAATGCAAGTTTAATTTAATTTTAAAATTAACCAACACAATCTTATTTTCTATATAGAAATAATGATTATCTTTGGTCCAATTTATGTGCATTTACAATAGAATATTTTTATAATTTTAAATTAACCAAATCAAATTTAGTTAATTATAAGAGATCACTTATTTTATTTTTCAAGTTATTAATTAATGCTTAAAATTACTTACTTTTATCTCAAATAATAATGAAAAAAAAGTATTATTTAACCAATTTATCTTTTATAAAGATATCATTAAATTTCATAAAAATATTATACTTGATATTGAGTATTCACAAACTTTATATTTGTGGCAAAAAATAATGATAAACCTTTTGAATATATTTTATGAACTAATGAATTAATCAGGTTTTAAACATATAATTTTTATTACAGTTGATGAATTTAAGCATTAGTATTTAGAAATGATAAAAAGGAATATCGAATGAATTATTGCACTTTAAAAAATTGCATAGCCAATTAAAATAATTAATTTTTTTAATAAATTAAAAATATTTAGGCTAATAAACAAATTTGATTTGTAACTATAAAGATTTTATATTTAAGAACTTCCTAAGAGGTTTTTAAATTCATTAGATCTCAAGGAAACACACTTATGATTTAAGACTAGATGTAATCTTTTTATTAAATTGATGTAGTTGATAGAGGTAATTAACTGTATATCATTTTACATTAAAAAATCAAAAATAAATATTGGATCATAACAATATCTCTATTATTCATTAAGATCAATTATTTATAAAAATTTATGAGATAGTAAGATGTACTTTTTTAGTTTTAATCTTTTTTTTTTTGTGTGCCTCATAGATTAACATTATTGAGCTTTAAAAGATTAATACATAGTAGCTCCCGATTGTTCTATAAAAAAATCAAATCTAATAATTTACTTATTATCCGATAGTAGAATTATGACATATTAAGATATCTCACTTGAATAATTAATTGGTACTAAAAATGTTAGTAACGAAAAAACCTATTAGATTTAAATATTTTGCAACTTAAACGATGAATTTTCCTCATAATTGATACCAACAGTATTTGACACTATTTTTGTATTAAATTACCTTAATATTTTATTTTTTCTAAATATTTAAGGGGACCAATAAAATATTTTTTAAAGTGTTGTATTTTTTAGACAAATTCTGATAATTCTTAAATAGTCAAAATAGTAGGAAAAACTTAAATATTTTAATTAAAAAATTTATTTAAAATTTATAATCAATTATATTGGGCCCGTTTACGAGCCCTAAAATTATCTAGTATAAGAGAGGATCTCAATTTTTGGTAGTCCTTACAAGGGCATTTTAGGTATTTCACTTCTTTGGCTAAGTAAATTAAAAGAATACACATGACAATTGATGATGTTCTTTTGTTAAATATTTTTATTTTTTACCTTAATTTTTTTGTTAAGACCATTCCCACTTGTGTGTTTATAATTGGTCTCTTCGTTTCTCTTAATAGATTGTCTTTTAATTAAAATTCCCTTCATTTTAAATTAATAGTCACTTTTACTCAAAAAAATTATTCAAAAATAACTTTTCACATAAAATTGAAGTTAGTACTCTCTCCATTCTTTTTTTATTGCTCCCTTTTTATTTTTAGAGTCAAACAATACAAATTTTGATCATCATTTTAAGATGTATTTCTTAATCAAATTGAATAAGGAAAAAATATAATTTATAGTACTTTTCTTGTAGTTTTTGAATATCTAAATTTTTAAAAAATAAATTAATCTGATCTAATTTGAATATGAAACTTAGTCAAATTGACTTACAAAAAAACGAGGGGAGCAACTAAAAAGGAATAGAGAGAGTAATAATTTTCAACACATCCATATAGTCAGTATTATTCACTTCTTAAAAAAAAAATACTAAATATGGTAACTTAATCAATAATAAATACTACATTAACTTATTACGTTTCTTAGCGGACATGAAAAAAGATAAATCAATAATTAAAATAGGATGAATAAGATATTTTTTAAAGGACCAGTAAAAATAATCAGCACAAGTAAATGGACTAAATGAAACAATTTGTTAATGTAATTTAATTAGTATTATTTAATATCCTTGTAGATCATTATTAAGTTAGTTTGTGTAAAGGTTCTAAATCAATATTTTATAAAATATTAAATTACTTGTGACCTTTTGATATAGTCTAATTCTCCGGTAATAATTTCTTCCACGCAAATAAATTTTTATTTAAAATTATTCAGTTATGTAATTAAGAACTTTAATAATTATAAAACTTATCAACAAAATATATTTAATATATCGGATATTAGATTATGTTAATTATAAAGTAAAAAATTATAACATAAATCAAATTTTTAAATTTAAATTATTGTATTTTATATGTTAAGTTTGAGTTCAAACTTAACACGAATCTCATGAAACCAATATATATATAAGTAAGAGAATAGAACGAGTAATTTTTAGTAATAGTTCATTGATTATATTCTGTTTACATGTGAAGTAAGGGGTATTATATAAGCGGTTGCCAAGAAAAGAAAAATATTATATAGGCGTTAAATGCCTTCGAGAAATAGGCAATCTACAGTAAATGATCCCGCATGGGAAACCACTTGTTCTTTCACAATAATAATACTTCCTCCATTTCATAATAAATAAATTATTAAATTTTAACACACATATTCAAAAAAAAGCATTAAAAACATAAATTTAACACTTTTTTTTATTTTTACCTCAAAAAAAGAAAAAGTTTACTTTGTAATACTTTTTTTTAAAGTTAATTGGTTGTCAAATCATAAAGGCAAATTTAAAAATAAATTCAATGAACTGAATTTTATATTTTTCTTGTTAGCCAACATATGGTTCAAATGCTATTAAATATTTATATATTCACTTATTTTTTAATATCGATAAATACCTTAACAATTCAACAACGACGGAGGGAGTATTATTTTATCCTACTCATTTGATGTGAAAAAGAGAAAGAAATTTCCCTTTTCCCTGCATTTTCTTTCTTCAAAACCTTGGTTAAGCCACTATTCATGCCGTTGTTCGTGTCACTTCGGGCAAGAATATCTCTGCCAAAGAGAGGAAAACTGGGCGAGTACCCAGCATAGTGTTTGAACAAGAGGATGGTCAACATGGTGGTAATAAAAGGCTCGTATGTGTTCAGGCTAATCAGATTAGGAAGCTTGTTAACCATCTTGGTCGCTCACATTTCTTGTCCAGGTTGTTTGACCTTAAGGTTCGCTCTGACTTTGAATCTCTTGATGTTATTGAGAAGATTCGAGTTCTGCCCAGAATGATATTTTGCCTCTACTTATTACTTTTAATTGATCTGAAGATTGATACTTGCTTTCAATTCATATATGCTTATAGAAGTACGCAGTTTCTTGAAAGCTTGTTTCTATTAGACTAAGTTGCACGGATTCTTCACTTTATTCTTCAAAAATGCACTACTTTTGGAGAATTCGGTACGCATCCGTTGGCATTTTTTAAGCGTCCGAGCAACATAGTTGTTAGATGTTTAAGTATATTACTTTATCAAAAGAAAGATGTTTAAATATATGTGTGGATAATAATGATTCCATGCTGTTGGACAAGCTTATGTATTAGACTCGTCAATTATACTTTTGATCTGGATAAGGTTAGCTTTGAAGCTCGCTGCACTGTTATATTAGACTAGTTTTAGGGCACTGGTTATGGATTCACACATTTCTTTCGGATAATGATAGAATCTGTGTCAGATTGCAAACATTGACATTTCACGAGTTACACTAAGTAGCTGCACAATTACCTCGTAACTATTGACCACCCAAGTTTAGGCAGATGAGAACAATCACTTCATAGTTTCCCTGGATTTTTCACTCACTTCAATTACTGATACAGAGCTGAGAAGTACTTCAATGAGCTTAGTAAATTTTTAAGTTCAAAGCTGAGCAAGGTTGACTTTGATAAGTCTTGCATTCGAACTATTGGGAGAGAGAATATCCACCTACATAATCGTCTCCTGCTCTCAAAACCTCTCCATAGTGGATCTGTGTACAACTTTAGTCTGGAGACTTGTCAAAGCTGTGGAGAATTGCCTGAAAGTAGATTCTTAAGAAGCCATTTGGAGTGGAAGTTACAGTCTGAGGGGCTTGGCATATCATCGGACTGTGCCAACCTGCTAAATAATAGCTTAGATGCATTTTGAAAAGGCTGATTGAACCTTGCATAGAACTGGCTGGCTCTCGGCATACAAATGAACGTTTCAGATATCGTAATGGCCAAATACTGCCTGGATGGTATGGGCAATTTCCTAGGAATTATACAAAAAGACAAACAAGATCCTCATGTGCTAGTATGTTGGATTTCCGAGTGGTAGTGGAGACAAATCCTTGTATATTGGGGGAGATTGGTCCACCCTACTTGAAAAGGTCTACACTTCTGCTTCTACCTCTGCCTCTGCTTCTGAATAAACAATGCTTTGTCGTCAATCTTGTACCAGATGGATAAGTGGAGATTTCAGGCTTTTGTGTCTGATTTGATGATGAGATTCTTGACATTATTTCTCATGAAATAAAGTAATTGTGAGAATTGCCAAAGGAACAAACATGTGAATATTGTGGGAAGCTGTTGGATGTGTGGGGTGAGATTTGTATTCTGGGAGAATTGGTCCCTTGAAAGGGACATGTTTACATAGATTAAGCATAGATATTGTTTACAAGCACTTGGTCTTGTGTCATTTTTCATTTTATAGATGAGGTTCTCTATGAAATATTTTCATGAAATAAATCATTTAGTTCCATGTGCTGTGTACCATTGTAAAACTGAGAAGTTAACAAGTGAATCAATTTCTAAGCATTACTGAGTGCTTTCAGCTCCGAAGTTTTTCCAATTTTCAATCTCTTCAATGATTGACTTTTGCAACATAGAGGCAACAATTATATTGCCTATGTCAAGTGAAACGGACATTTTATTGCTTCTTCCTGGAATAAAGTGTCAAGTTCATTCCTCTTCTAAGACGAATATAGTGAGATATGCACTTCCTGCCTTAAAATTCTTGAGGTTGATTTGAAGTTTATCCAGTGTGATGCCTAAGTGGTGGCTTCAAGCTTTAGTTCATCCAAATGACAAAACCCTCTAGCTGTTTGAGGTTGAAGCGTGCTCTTCTCATCACTTTGCCTAATCCAACACGGTTTGCTGCCTTCAAACCTTAAGTTGATATATGCTTCCAGCTTTGGCTGCAAAAAGGTAACATCTCTCTTCAAAGGTTAGTTGCCTTTGGTAGTCTTCTCTCTCTAGCATACTGTATATTGTTATGCTTCAGTGGTTAGTTTCTTGTTAGTGCAGTTGAAGGCTTTTGCTCTTTTCTCTGACTTGCGCTTGCCATCCCTTCTCTATCTGATATTGCAGTTTGCCTTCTATTTTTTCTTAATGTTTAAGATGTATATTCTTAAAATCTGGAGACTATTGTCTCAGCTAATGCTCCTTACCAAGTAATACACAAATATGTACACCAGCATGAGATAGGGCAAAGAACATTTGACTCAGTTGGATTTATTTTTGCTACTGATTCAGTTAAATGTTAATTAGCCAATGTTTTCATACACACTTTTGGTATAGAGTACATTTTGTTATTCTTTGTTTGAAAAAGACCAAAATTATAGAAATTAACTCTTTTCCAGTGATTATTTGGGGAAGCTGAATATTGTGAAACTTTGCATCATTGAAGCGATTGTTGTTTAATTACTTTCCAGAAAAGAAGCAGAACATGACAAGAAGGTAGGATAAAAAATAAATAAAAGGAAAGCTATGCCATAGCTTGTAGACTGAAGATAGACGTACAGGTCTGTTTGTGTTGAATTTAGTTACTTGATTTATAGTATTACTCTATCGGTGTCCTTTTTTTTTTTATTATCTAGCGGTATGTTATCCCATTTTGTTGCTTAATTTATGTTTTTTGTTTGTTATACTGTTATTTGTGCTGAGCCGGGGGTCCATTGGAAACAACCTCTCTACTTCATCTGAGGTAGTGCTATGGACTGCGTACACTTACTTTCCCCAGACCCCACTTTGTGGGAATACATTGGGTATGCTGTTGTTGTTCAATTACTGCTAGGCCATTTGAACATAGTTTCACACACTCGAAATGGAAAAGGGTGGAGCTTTTGATATATGCTTGAGATGATATATGCTTGAAACAAAGCAAGGTTCTAAAGAGATTTGGTGGATTAGATGGTTAAAAATGGGAGTTGATATTAGCTCTCATTGTGCTGTTTGCAAGCCTTGATTGTGATGTCCCACAATGTAAGCAGCCACAAGTGTGAAGGCAGCAAAATTCTTCTGAAATTGCTCGCAAAACTTCCTATGTGGAAGTATAATATTCGTATTTTGGGTTTGATGATCATTAATGAACTGTTCTTTTCACACATCTTGTGACATTGTAAACCAGAATGATAGGAAAAAAAGTTGTCACCGCGATGAGATATATTGAACAGCCTGCTGAGGTATGTTGTGGCAGGGGTTGAAACTCAGGGAACTGCATAACTCAGCTCAGAAGAAAGACCTTTAACTGCTTAATTTGGTTCAAAAGAAAGTCTTTTGTAAAATTATGAGCTGTTGGAGCCAAACAGAGTTGTAGATGGATTTTAGCAGTGTGATGTGCTGATTTATCTATTTTGATGTTCAGGTTCATCTGGAAGCCGGTTCAGATGCGCCTCTTAATGTTACATTTATAAGAGCTCCATCAAGTGCGCTATTAAAGGTTGAGGTTCCTCTTGTATTTAGAGGAGAGGATATATCCCGCGGTTTGAAGAAAAGTGAGTAATAGATACATCTGCCTCTTCCATTTTGTAGCTTGCTAAAAGATGTTTATCTTTTGTGAAGCTTTTAATTTTCTTATAATGCTGGTTTGCACAGTGATTTATTGAAACCAGCTTATCATATTTTACACTTGCATCAGTTCTTTATCCGCAGGTATAACTACTGGTTTTCTTGAATTCATTCAATGAATATTTTATGGTTACGATGGACCAAGAAGTTTCTCAAGGTAGAGTGATGGGAGACTAAGGTTCAAATCCCAAAGTAGGTAAAACATGACTGATGATTTCTTGTTATTTGACCAAGTCTTGGTGAGCAGAGGCAAGAAAACCCTACTGGTGTAACATTAATCAGAACTGACAGTCTTACACTATAGATGGAATGTATTATCTGTTGAAACCATCTTTGATCAGATCCTATCATTTTACTATTGGTATGTCAAGTTTTCTTAGACCTCCTGGCTCTCCTTGCATAATTGATGATCAAGGCATTCATTTGATGTTCCTTTAAATTAATTCAACTATTGCACTCTTTTAGTCTTTCAGCGAGTGATTTTGAAAACCTTTGTAGTTACTTCATACCAAGTAGATTGGCTTGAATTCTCTTAGTTCAGCTATGCCTTTCGTTAAGCACAGTGAAGCTCTTCTCAAATCTTCTTTTCAAAGAATTGGTAGAAGTTTAGAGCATCCCATTTCTAAAGATGTACCAAAAATTTTGGTGAAAATCCATAATAAAGCCATAGGGGTAGGTCGATCTCCAGCACTATCATTTATGGTTCAGTCACCTCTTCCTCTCTGGAAAAGACCTTTGTAGCCATCTTCTAATAATATAGTTAGGTCCCAGCATTCCACTTAGGGTCCATCAACTGTAAATTCCATGATGGCTTAGAAGAAACACAATGAATTCTAAAGAGGAAGAGGTTGGGTTAAAGTATTCTAAAATCTTACCTATTAGTACATGCAGGCATATATTATGTCAACCAGACAACCAAAAATGGAACAAGTTACCGATTTTAAAGAAAAAAGGACAATCAAAATGGAACACTGCACCAGCTGCTATTTGTTGAACTGTTTGGATGGAGAGAGATTAGAAGATGTTTTCAACACATGGAGAACAACATTCAGAAGATAAAATCCAAATGTATAGCTTTATTTTGTTTTTGGTGTAAATGAAACAATTGGATGAGGATGAATTTATTCTAGATGTGAGAGAATCACTACCGGTCCCGAAAGGTAGATTTTTGCGAAGTTTCGATTTTGCTGCACATGTACAGATTTTGAAAGCATTTCTTAGAGCTTTTTTTGTGGAGCGGTGGGGGTTCCACTCGGTGTCCGGTACCCACATTGGAGCCTGATTAAATTCGAATTTGCAAAAGAAAGTCCCACATTGGGGGATAAAACTCTCCTTAACAAAGGCAACTCCATGCCCAGGGTACTCGAACTCGAAAATTCTAATTTAGGATGAAAAAGTACTTACCACTCCATCACAACCCTTATTGATGCATTTCTTAGTGCTAATCATTTATAAAATACTTTGCCTTCTCCAAGGAAAACCACAATCAAATTGGTTTTGCATGTAAATAAAAATATTCTGTTAATGGCATATACGAAACATAAAACTTGTTTAATGAGCACAACTCGCTGCTTTTATTATAAATTATTTGCAGTCATTGCAACGTCAATGTATGACTAAGACCCACGGACTTTAACTTGCCTTTCTCCCATCCAACCAAAAAAGGTACTTCTAGAGATTGGAGCAGCTAAAAGGAGGAATAAAGCGTAAAGTGTGTATCTAATCATTACCACACATCTTTTTAATTTTAAATAACGTTAGTCCAATTGATAAATTTCTCTCACAGTGGTGCTTAAAAACATGAGTCGATGATCTGTTTGTGGGGTGTAGGGCATCTGGTCTTTCAAAAAATATATGATATCTGAACCTTAGTGAGCTACATAATTAGTGCTTCTCTTAGAATTGATGGTCATTCAGAAAGAGAGAATCCTTGCTGAATGATAAAATGATGAAAGGAAACACAAATAATATGTGAGGCCATATCCATTCCCTATTTGCTTGCACTTTTGTTTTTATTTATTTATTTTTAATAATCATTGGTTAACCAATTTGGCAGGGTCATATTTGAATATCATCAAGAGAACAGTAAAGTTTCTGTGCCCAGCGGATTTCATCCCCCCCTACATTGACGTTGACTTGAGTGAGTTGGATGTTAACCAAAAGTTGGTAATGGGGTGATCTGAGGGTTCATACAGCTTTGAAGCTTATCCAACCAAAGGATCACCCTGTTGTCAAGATTGCGGGAGCAAGAGTCTTTGATCAAAAGAAATCGAAATAATTTTTATTGAAGCAATTATCTGAAAATCTTAGCAAGCTTATTATGAATTCCACAGCTTGGGACAATGGCATTGCTAAGCTGATGTTATTTACTACAAGATCTTGTTCATTTGTTCTAATTAAAATAGGATAATTAGGTGATGGTATCTCAATTTTGGAATCAGCAGCTGAATTGTATATCAAATTGGTAATGCCCCAATAATTTTTCTCTAATGGGCTGTGAAATTTCAAATCACGACTATGTTCTCTGCTCATCTGCACAGCATCAACTTTATCAATGTGATGTCCTTTTCTTTTTCTTGTACTTGTATTTTTTTTCAACATTTTCTGGTGATCCTTGCAAAGAACCTTTCATGATAAAGATTGGACAAATTTCGAGATAAGTCTTATATACTGCAAAGGATGAAATGCAGAAATCCATCTATTTAAAAAATAGTCAAATTACGAAGTTTTAATTGCATCCAATTAACTATAGATTTTGTTTAGGCTGGTCTGAAGTTGGGTACTCTATAAAGTGTGTTTGGTATGGAGGAAAACATTTTTGAGACAAAGTTTTTCAATTTTCTCAGGTTTGCTAGTGTTTTAGAAAATATTTTCCAAATGAACTTAGCTTCTTCAAGTTTACGGAAAATGACTTCCTTCTTTTAAGAAAAAAGTTCTACTACTTCATACCAAACACAATTTTTAGCCTGACTTCGGACCTCAAAGCTAAAGTTTGAATTTAGGATCTGAATTTAAACTTAATTTTTTAAACTTCAAAACTTAATTATGAATTTAGACTTCGATAGAGTCCAACTTCAGACCTGAAATTTTAAGCAGCAACAACATTTCACTTAAAAGTTTACTTCTCTCTGTAGATAGGGGTACAAGAAGTAGCTACCTTGTGTCATTTTGCACTTGCAACCTTATATTTGATTTTAACTTATAAAATATTCTTTTATTATACGATTTTATAGAGAGTAGATTTTCAGGACAATCATATGAAATTACTAAGTAAGCTCACTTAATTTAATTTTTATTAATAAATTCAGTCAATTTATGAGTTTTATCTTAAGACGTCGCTTTACCCTTTCAATCATCACAAATATGATGACCGAATCCCGATACTATTCAATAATTGTTTTAAAAGTTATGCCAAATTATATTCTCGGAGTTGGAAGGTTGAAGTGATTTTTGTAAGAAAAAATCAATATGTTGAATGACTTTAGTAATGCATAAATAAATTAAGTGTATTCGTAAAACTAAAATAACTAAGGCATTTTGAAAAATCTACTTTTTTATATGTTCAAGCACACAGACTAGGCAAGAAAATAAAAATATATTGGTTGAGTTTAGTATTTCTTTTTTCAAAAAGAAAGGCAATAAGGAAGAAAAATTTTCACTCACCATACTCATGTAAGCGAGTCAGAAGAAGCCTACAGATGAAAAAAAACAGTAATATAATACTTCCTCTGAAACAGTAATATAATACTTCCTCTATATCAATATACATGTCTTTGATCATAATTATTTCAAATATATTTTAAACAGTCGTTGTAAAGTTGGCCTTATTAGCCTCCTATCTATTACTAATATATAAGCGGCAATGAAGCTGCTGAAGCAGGCAGCTTGTGGACGACATGTCTGCTTCAGCTATTTGAATCGTGATTTTACTATATTATTTTTAATTAATTATTATAAGTCATTTACGTATTAAAAATTAATAATATTTAATTAAAAAGGTAAAATAGATATTTTGCTTCAGCTGCTTCAACCATAATTTTTCTATATCATCTCTAATTAATTATTACACGTCATTTACGTATTAAAAATTTAATAATACTTAATTAAGAAAAGTACAATAGATATTTATGACATGTTCGCTTCAGATGCTTCAATTGTGATTTTATTATATCACCCCTAATTAATTATTATAGATCATCTAAGCATTAAAAAATTGATAATATTTTATTTAAAAAGTTAAAATAGACGCAAAATTATAGGTTTACTCTTATTTTTTTAAATTAACTTGATGGCTTATATAGGGTCCACTTAAATTTTTTTCACATGTACTTTTATAATAACTAGTTTAGATGTACGCGCCTTGCGCGTGTACCTCATTTTATTGAGTTCAAACATTACATTAAATAGGATATTTATTTAAATAACAAAGATGAATATGATAATTAAATTTAGTATCTTTTGAGTATGTAAAGAGAGAGAATTTATTTATTAAACCTAATCTTTACCAAAAATATTTTTAAAAATCGATCGACATTCATCTATAAATTGCAACAAAACAATACAATGATAGAACATCAAAATAATACAATTAAATCTAATCTTTACACACAAAAATTTTCTCAAAGTCGTCAATACTCATCTACCACATTAAACAATAACAAAATAATACGATAATAGAGATATCAAAATAATACAACTAAACTTAACCTTTACATACAAAAAATCCTCAAAGCCAACAAACATTTATGTATCACGTGTAAACTACAACAAAATAATACGATAAAAGTGATATCAAAATAATACAATTAAACTTAAAATTTTACATACAAAAATTTCTCAAAGCCGATAGAGATTCATCTACGAACTGTAAACTACCACAAAATAACAAACTAATAGAGATATTACGATAATACAATTAAACCTAACCTTTGCCTAAAAAAAATTTCAAAACTGACCCACATTCATCTAACATGTGTAAATTAAAATAAAACAATAAGATAGTAAAGATATCAAAACAATACAATTAAACCTAACTTATACAAAAGAAATTCTTCAAAGCCAACCGACATTCATCTACAACCTGTAAACTATAAAAAAAATATAATAGTGATCACAAAGCTTCGATTTTGATCCAACTAATTTTTGTCTGAGTAAAAATTTTGAAACTAAAGAATGATTTTGAATGAAAACAAAGAAGATATATATATACATATATGTTGAATTCTATTATGTTGACAAAAATAGTGAAGAAGTTGAGGGCTAGAAAATCAAGTATATGTAATTGAATCAAGTTAGATGCGCATCAATCATATTCTCTCAATATACAAATCGGTTTGTTCTCTAATTTAACGTATATCTCAATATTTATAGAAGTATTTCCTTAGTAGAGTCCTATTTTAGAAGTATGTCCCAAGAAAGTCTACTTAATATAATAATAAATAATTAAATAATAAATTTAAAAAATAGTGAAAAGACAGTTTTGTCTAAAGAAGAGTTTTTTAACGAAGGATATAAAATTCAAATAATTTTTCTAAAGGCGTTCACACTTTTAATATATTATAGATTTTACGATATCACTTCTAATTAGTTAACCATTAATGTTAAAATAGTTTGACGACTCATATAAGGTCTATTTAAATTTTTTTCACAAATATTTTTTTAGAGTAGTTTTATTATATTGCTTCTAAATAGTTATTATAAGTCATTTAAGTATTAAATTATAAATAATATTTAATAACAAGGATAAAATAGATAAAAGTTATAAATTTAAAATGGTTGGATGAAGAATCTTGCAATTGTAATATTCGTGTCAAAAAGAAAGTATGAAAGTAGTACATCTACTAAGATCTAAATGATTAGATTCAAACAAAAAATTAAATACACAATTACGAGCTAAGATTTGAATAATTAAAATATCATTTTTTTTATTAGGAGCAACTAAATGAAGCTTAAAATACGTAAGCAAGGAAAAGAAATTTTATTTTTTTAACTACTTTTTTATTTTGGTGGTCGACATGCGTACCGGTCACTGCTTGCTCTGTGATTTTATTATCATCCATAATTAATTATTATATGTGGTTTACGTATTAGAAAATTAATAATATTTAATTAAAAAAAGTTAAATGGACATTTATGACATGTCTATTTTAACTGCTTCAACCGTAATTTTACTATAACACCTTTAATTAGTTATTATATATCGTCTAAGTATTAAGAAATTAATAATATTTAAAATATAAAATAGACATAAAATGATAAATTAACTCTTGATGTTTTAAATTAACTTTACATCTTATATGAGGTCCACTTAGATTATTTTCACAAGTATTTTTTATAGCAATTTTTCTATATCACTTCCAATTAGTTATTATGAGTCATTTAAGACATGTCTGTTTCACTACTTCAATCGTGATATTTTCTTTACTCTAAATATTATATCAGTGCCACTTAAATTATAATAGAAGAAAAAAATTATAAAGCAGAATAATTAAAAACTTAAATTATTTTAAAAAAATAAACTTTTTACGTCACTTCATGAATAAATATATTTCTTTAACACTTAATGAAAGATCTAAACTTTAGGTAATAAAATTATCGAAAGAATATAAAGTGTGATTAAATTTCTATATACACTCATATTATATATAAATATATCAATACTTAATTATGACAATTTATTCTACTAATTTCATAATAATTTAAAAAATTTATCCAACATTTTGGGCACGGACCTACCGCCACCAGTATTGATGTAATTACAATTCTCATTTTATATTATATCGAAAAGAAAAAAATCAAATAATTTGGAAATAGCGCGTGTAAAATATGGAAGGGAACATATCACACGTACATACCTATATATCCCACCAACCGACGTTCCATCATCTTCCTCTTCATCAATTTTCAGCTCATTACTCTGCACCTTCCTTTTTTTTGTACTAATATTATCTTTCCTTTTTTATTATCTTCATTAGATAATATTAATATTCCATCACTTATAACAATTGCTTCTATTTCTTTGTTGTAATCTTTGTTATCAAAATTATGGATGAATTTGGTGTGTTGGTTGAGAGATATGGAGTCAAAGTTCAAGGCGGAAAGTCAACGCCGATGGCTAATATGAAGGCCAAAGCCAATTCCGCCAATGGATTTCCAACGAATATCGGGTTTAATTCGGGTCAAAATCCGGGTTATGAATCCGATTCATTTGCGGATGATTTAGGTGGGATTTTCCGGTCCAAGAGTAGGCAGAATTATGATGATAATGATATATTTGGCGGTGTTTTTGCGAATTCAAAGGAACAGAATAATAATAATGTGGATATTGAATCAGTATTGGGAGGTTCAATAAATAATAAAAATGCATATGATGATTTTGGTACGTTTTGTATGGAAACGAAGAAGAGTGATTCGATTGATGATTTATTTGGGAATTTGGGGTTGAAATCGGATGGTAAGAAGAATGATTCAGCTGGAAAGAGGTTAGAAAGTGACGATTTGATTCCGGGATTTGGTGATTTTAGCTCACCAAATTATGGGTATGCATTTACTTCAATTGCTTAATTTTTTATTCGTTTTTTGGTAAATTTATAACTTCAATTACTTACTATGTATTTGTTTTTCCAATTTTATTTTCTGCCTGTTTATGTTTTAGCTCAGAAGTCAGAACTTTCCAGTTGATTCGCTATTTGTTACTCCCTCGTTTCAATTTGTTTGTTTGTTTGTTTTTATGGAGTTTAAGAAATTAAAGAACGACTTTTGGATCTTGTGGGATCTTTGAAATAAGTATCTGAAAACTATGGTAAAAAGTACTATAAGTCGCAAGAATTAATAATCAAAGATATTCAAATTATGGTTACAAAAAGACTTGTTTGAATCCAAAGGCGAACTCAGGATTTGAATTTGATGGGTGCACCTTTATATTTAACATAGTAATTAATAGTGTCTAAGTTCGACATGCAGTTCTTTGAAAACTTATTAATTATAGTATTTTATAAGCAAACTTTTAATATTATTGAATATCATTAATTAGATTTGATATGTAAAAAGTGTGTTATCCATCTTACTTGAATTCAATGCACTTTTATATTTTAAATAATAATAATTTTTTTTTGAAAAATATGAAATTCGAGAGATTTGTTTGCTAGATGATTGTATGAAAAATATTTGGTTTAAGCCTATCTCAAACTTTAAATTACTAATATTTTAAATAAAAAATAAGTTAACGATCAAAAGATAAAAAGAAATAAACATTTACAGTACAAGATGGGGAGAATATCTACATTTTGAAGTTGGAAGGGAGCTTGTATTTTGAAATAAAATTAAAAATACGTTAACAATGTCCACAATACACAAAAGAACAAAGAAAAAGTGTAAAATAAATGATTACTAAGTAGGAATTTTTTTTTAATCAATTGATATATATGTGTGTGTATGTGTGTTTGCACTTAAAATTCCAAACAGAAAACAACAAACAGATAGTGTATTTGGAAAAAGGAGCAATAAAAAAATGTTGTTGTTGGGCTTCGAAGCCGAGTCATCACGCAATAAAAAAGACTTTAATTGGCAAGCTCAGCCATCTTGCCAATCAAGTCAATTGTTTTTGGGGGTGCACAACATATATTTAACATAACATCCTGATATATATACAGATATACAAATTATATATACAGAGTTTTTCTCGAGGCTAGCGGGTGCACGTGCACCCTCTACTGCCAAGGTAGGTCCGCCTCTGTTTGAATCTCGAAATTCCAAAGGTGCCATGTAAATTGGGACGGAGGGAATATTTAATTTGTCAATTTTCTTTTATGTCTGTTTATGTTTTAGCCCCAGGGGTCAGAACTTTCCAGTTGATCCACAATTTCCTACTCCCTCATTTCAATTTGTTTGTCTAGTTTTAATTTGATACGGAGTTTAAGAAATTAAAGAACGACTTTTGAATTTTGTGGTATTAAACTAAAGATACGTAAATGTATCAAAATGTACTTCAATCTTTATAGTTTTAATCATGTCATGTGAAAGTTAGAATTAAAGAGTTGCCGAAAAAGGGAAGATATTTCCTTTTTGAAATGGACTAAAAAGGAAGGTAAGACAAAAAAAATTGGAATGAAAGGAGTGTGTTGGTATATTTTTAGTTTTGAGAACTGTGACGCAAAACTAAAAGCAAAAAGGTTCATTTGTTTCATTACTTAAAGGAATTGTCAACTGAAGGCTAGGCTAGAAATCATCATATAGATTTCTGCTATAAGCTAAGAGCACACTATAACATTGAGAATGTATTTGGCCTTGCGATTTGAATGCTGAGATGTGAAAAAATACAGAGATGGTGTATAGAGAAGCTAAATTTTCTAAGATTATATTACATACACCTCCTTTTTATTACTCCCTCCGTTTCAATTTGTTCGTCTGGTTTTGATTTGACACAGAGGAAATAAGACTATTGTATCTTGTGGTTTTAAACTAAAGATATGTAAAATGTTCTAAAATGCCCTTTAATCTTGTGGTCTTAGTCGTGCCATTTGGATAGCTAGAATTAAAGAGTTTCCAAAAAAGGGAAAGCGATATTCTTTTTGAAATAAACTAAAAAGAGAGTAAGACAAACAAATTGAAACGGAGGGAGTATGCTTTTCTCAGCAAATGCCTTTCAAGTGTTTGATTGATTACCAGGTGTCCATCAAATTGTAATTTCTTTAGTAGTTCACTAGCATCTTGATCTTGGAGCTGCTTCAAGAGATACCATTCGTGTTGAAGTAAAGAATACGGATTGCCTTCTTGATACCCAAGTGGCTCATGTTAGGATCAGTGGCGGACCCAGCTTTTTTAGGTTGTGGGTGCTTTGAAAAAAAAATTATCAAACAATGCAGCTGCTGGGATTCGATCCCAAGATGTGAGACATGAAAGTTATGCCTAAAGCCAGAGCACCCAGCCATGCTTTTATTCTCTGGGTGCCTTTTTATATATTTTACCATTTTTTCACTATTTCTTATATAATTATACCTTTTCTACGTCGAGTTTAGTGGGTGCTCGAGCACCCCAAAAATGTACGTGGGTCCACCCCTGGTTAGGATGTGACCATCTTATGATATAACTATCATTGCCAAATGAACACTTCAAATTTATGCACAAACCTTTATCAAATGTGTAACTCAAATCTATAGTAAAGGGAAGCCTTGAAAAAACAATGAACTTAACTAACTTTTGCCACATAATAAAACTCTTTTGGGCTCTAGCTCTGCCATCCCTAGCGTGTCTTCTATTTGACATGCATGCATATCTTTGGTTAGTGGAGAAAGTAATTAAAAAAAAAAAAAAAAGGGCAACCTAGTGCACTAAAGCTATCGCTATGCGCGGCGTCCGGGGAAGGGCCCCACCACAAGGGTGCATGCAGCCTTACCTTGCATTTCTGCCAGAGGCTGTTTCAAGTGGAAAAAGTAATTGTCCTATTGAAATGCACTTCATTGGTTTTTTTTCATTATGTATAACTCTATTCATCCTGAGAAGCATAGTCTAAAACTATATATTTCTGTTTGTACAGCAGAAAACCAGACCCGAGAAGTCCTCAGCAATCAAATTCTTCTAAATCAAGCTCCTCTTCACCAGATGATCCATTTTTGGTTTTTGAATCATCCACCGGCGAGGCAAATGCTTCTTCTTGGCCATTTTCAGAATCATCAGAACATCATCCTCGAGTCAGCTCTGTGACATCTTCAATTGACGAACTTGAAGATTTTGCCAATTTTAAAGTTAGGAGTGATGCAACTGAACCACTACATGTTCCTAAAAAGGATTCCCCCGTAAAGAAGCCAGTGGAGAGACCACAAGAGAAATCCAAAAATGTGAAAGTGACAATCAACAAACCAAGCAATACGACAAAGCCAAAATCTGCAGCTGAGGTATTGGATAAAGACTGTTGGGTTCCAAGATTTTGTGTGTATTGATCTGATGATATAACCTGTTTGGTTCTCATGTCATGTTTCTCCCTATACCCTTCTTCTTTCAGGGCCATATGTCGGCAGGTTTCCATGAGAAGGGAAGGCCACAAGAAAAGAAGTCATCATTCAGTAAAAAGAATGTGTCGCCTGTGAAAAACTTTGTCGACGACTTAATGTCTTTTGGAGGTGACTTAATTTCACACGCGTCTCAATTCTAATATATCATACCATTTCCTGCTTTTAATTTTTTTCGCCTTTGTATACATGCAGACTCTGCTCCTTCCTATGAAGCATTTCAAGAAGTTGTGGATGAAAGTGAAGAAAGAAGAAATGCTAGGTTGAAACAGCATAAGAAGACCCAAGAGCGCATGGTAATCTTTCCTATAGCTGGCCTTTAGCCCGAGTATTGTGCTACCTTTTCCTCATTACTTGCAATAACCTTCTTATTGTTGGATGAGTATTGTGCTAGCATGTATGCATAACTTGCAATGGCCTTCCTACTTTTAGATGCATTAATTCAACCTTGATTCTACTGAAAGTGAATGGTTTTTAAGTTAGTTTTGATGTGTGGCTATTTGAAAAATTCAGCTACATTAAGAAAAGAAAAATCTGTATATGAGTTGGTCAAATGTTTGCTTGAGTTATCATTTAACTGAGAGGCTTTAAAGATGTACCAGATGCATTAGAAAAGGCAGTGTGAAGAACTCCTGGCCGGGTGAGTTTGGTTTGTGATGTATCTCCTTAACTATCATTTTACCCTTAGATTCGGGGTTTTATTTTTCTCTTTAATGCATTCTATCAAACTTTAAATTAGAGAGAGGGAGAGTTAGAGCCTGGAGGGACGGAGGAAACAACGTTCGTCAAGTACTACAACACATTGACAACTTGATGTCTAATGGTTGTATCTTCCTTTGGGACTTGTAGTGCAGAAAAGAAAAAAGTTAAGCATTTCTTTAGAGTTGGTTGGGAAAGTGAGAGATGTTCCAAGTTCAGTGTGTAATTTACAAATGATCATTCTAAAACAATGCAAGCAAGGTCTCTTATTTAATGGGGTAAATCCTCAAGATTGGTTCCTTCTGTTTCTTGTGCAGCTTTTGTATTACCTTTTCTAAAGGCGGATTCAAGATTTAAAGTTCATTGGTTTTGGGTTCTAGCCCTTTGAAGGTGCTGGTTCTAAATTTGTACGCCGTACATATTAAATAGATTTTTCAAAAAAATACATTTGGCCCAAAGTTACTAGGTTCTGCTGAACCCGTACCGTACATCTGACCTCGACCTTCTCATTTTGGTGTAATATAGAGTATCGATATGGGCTTTAACTATCAGTTGGAATTCCATTGTGGAAATTTGCCAATGTGATATTTACTTTCCTTTGATATGTTTGAGTTGTTTGCTATGTTACACGGATCCTTAGTTTCCTCTCTTGAAACGGTGTTCATCCACATTACACCAGTGCTTGAACGGGATTCAAATAATATCCCTTCATTATCTTGAGGATCCTCAACTGGCATTGAGTTGCAAATGAAAGGATGACTAATGGGAGAAGAAGATGACGAGAGAACAAAAAGTACAAACCTGGTCCATTGTTGTCGTCTATTTGGCCATCTATCCCTCAATCGCTTCCTTCATGGCTTGCTCATCCTTGAAGGTAGCTAAGCCACAACTCAGTGACAAAGAATTTAACAGAAGGAAAGGAAGAAGAGGCTTTAGTCAGCATGACGATTAAATAGTGAGAGAGAAGAACAAAGAAATTCTGTATGAGGAGTATTTTGTTTTTGAGGCGAAAGAATCGTGAAACCTTCCTGAGAAAGAAGAGCTAGGAAGATGAATAGAAATACGAGGAGAGTTTTTATGTGGGGGCTTCAGATTGGAAAGTGTCGAACTGGAGTAGATATGCCCTTCTTTTGGACTTGGTGTCGGCTGTTGTTTTGGTTAAAAAAGGTTTCTTCAGCCAACTTGATCCACATCCCCTGACAATCGTGCACACTTTTATATTTTATTGGGTTTACGCTGTAGAAGCCACCACAGGCTCAAGGAAGTTCATTTTTCTTTATGGAAAGAAGTTCAGTATCTGTATTTTGAGTTTAGGAAAACAGAAAACCACTTGAAATAGGCAAGTAAAAAATGAGCTCACTTGGAGAAATCAAGTGGAGTGTAATTAATCACTTCAGTCTTCTCGATATTTGTTGCTACATTTTTTACAGCTCTATGTTTTAGGAGTTGAACATAAATATTACTATATTAGCCGTACCTGAGCACTGGTAAGTCTGTAACCATACTTCTATTCATATCCCAAATCCCGAAGTTTAGGTGATGACAAATCTGACTTCTAGTCCAGTTGTTATTTGCATCTCAGAATGCTTCCAGGGTGTACATATATAAAAGAATGGAAATGCTATTCCGTGGTGTTATTTTGAAGTGAAGTAGTTGCATTGGGTTACTCTTTACCGTATCTGATTCTTTTTCTTTATGTGTCAGGCCAAGGCTTTGGCTGAGAAGACTCAGCGTGATCTTCAGTCTCAGAATGAGCAGGAAGAGAAGCATGTAAGTTTCTGCTGATTGCTTAGAGCTGCCAATTAGTGATTTTCACCTAAGTTGCGCGGACTCTTCACTTTTGATGCCGCACCCGTGTCAAATTCTCCAAAGACTACTTTTGGCGAAACCGACACGCACCCGCTGACATTTTTGAAGAGTCCGAGCAACGTAGAATATCACAGGCTGCATGAATTCTTCTGGGGATGAAAGCAAAAGGAAGGAAAATTATTGGGTGTGGAAATTCCTTCAGTTCCCTTTTGTCTTTCTTTCATATCGCTGTCTCTAGTTGCTTTATTTTCTTAAATCTAAAATGATCTCTGATATTTCTCACATGGAGTCATAGCCTCTACGATCTTGGTAGAGAATCAAAGAGCTTCCGCTGCCGACAAGCGGCTATTACCCATATATGCTGCCCGTCTGGCCAATAATTATGTTAGCAAAACTTGGACCACCATTCTAATAGGAATAGTATATATAATCCTACTTATATTCTAACAATACCTGCTCGAACATTCTGTATGTATTATTTCCTTTGATTTTGAACAAACTGTTTGCTGCAGAGGCTTGCTGAGACGCTGAACTATGATATAAAACGTTGGGCTACTGGAAAGGAAGGCAACCTCCGTGCATTGCTGTCGTCACTACAACATGTATGTAATTAGCTAATCTTGAAAGCCATTTTTGACCTGTTAGGATACTTTCAAGACATAATCGGATGAGCTTACTGTTTTCTATCAGGCCAGTTCAGATACTTCTCAAGTTAGTTTGATTCAATCCATAATCCACTTCTTGGTTTCATGTTGGGTAAAAATGGAATTAAGCTGGATAAAATTACTCTAGATTTGCTTCTTACAGTTGTGGATGGGAGTAGTTCCATGTTCTTACTATAAAATTTTGTGTGTAGTCTTTTGATCTTATTGCCAGTTTGATGTTTGCTCTAGCTTTTGCGTCATTAGCATTCGTTAGAGTACCTATCTTTTATCTGTGATGCCATCTGGGCTGGTTGAATCTGTTATTTCTGAACCGTTGCTTTATGAAATGCTCTTCAGTTTAGATTCAGTACTTCATGGAACTTCATGCACAAAGCTGCACTACAACTATGAGAAGACGATTATATTTCATACACATTTCTGCTGCACTACAAATATGAGAAGATGATAGCTTATAATACCGCCAGTAGTTATGGGCTTTTGCAAGGTTTACATAGTTGTGACCATAGTTCTTGCAATGTTGAAGGTATTGTATCAAGTGTCCTGACATAGTCCATTGCAACTATTGAATGCTATGCAGGTATTGTGGCCTGAATGCGGTTGGCAGCCAGTTTCATTGACCGATCTGATTACTTCTACATCTGTCAAAAAAATTTATCACAAGGCAACTTTATGTGTCCACCCAGACAAAGTTCAACAGAAAGGGGCCACAGTTCGGCAGAAGTATATTGCTGAGAAGGTTTTTGATCTTCTCAAGGTACGTATATATGTTTATCAAGTGGTGAATTTCACAGTTTTAATCCTCATTGCTGACATGTATATGTTTGTCATTTGGTTCACGTATTACTTAGAGGGTGTTTGAGTTGACTTATTTTAAGTAGCTTTTGGCTTTTAAGCTCTTTTTTATTTTTAGAGGTGTTTGTGAAAGACAAAAAGTGCTTTTAAGCACTTGCTTTTAGGCTGAAAATATTACAAAAATAAGCTAAGCCTTTAGCTTATTAGCTGCTTCAAAAAAGCCAATCCAAACACCCCCTTATTTGTGTATGTGGTAAATAATAAAGTAGCAGTGGTTAAGCGGGAATAATAATACATAAAATGTTAGGCAAAGATTAGCCAACTTTTAGAGCATTTTGTTTTTAGACGATCTTTATACAACATGCATTGTTGTTGATACATATTGTCATTATTGTCATTCTGTATTGTATCTCGCATCAAATAATGCATGAATTCCCTCATAACATATGTTGGTGTCAAGTTAAATACTACAAATCAAGCACTACATTAGTTATATGGGGATTGGTTTCCGTTATTAGGTTGGACACTGCATTAAATATTCTTTTATGTGTCCATCCAAACATTATATTATTTATGCGAAATCTTATGTAGGGATTATCTTCACTATTGACCCAACAAATAGCCCTAATGGAGTCAATAATATGGGAGCATAATAAGGGATCTAAAAATGTGTTGGCCATGGAGTGAACCATTTTTCTTTTATCCTAAAGAAAAATACTTTATCACAACCAACTCAATGTTCAGACACTTAACCTCTTTGGATGAAAAAAATGATTTTGTTGCTTTAGCTGTGATCCTGCTAAAAGTTCATACTCAATAGTTGGGTTAAGGTTTTATATGATTAAAATTTAATATTGGAAAAGAAAATCACTTAATATGCTAGATTAAAAATGTGTCATAAGTTCAAGTCGAATAAATTTGATAATTTATATGGATTCAACTAGTGATCCATATCATATATGATGCTTCTAATTTTGAACCCAAAAGTGATGCTGCTAATGAAATATATTTCTTTCCCAGGGTGTAATTATGATATTTTGGTTAACTGCATATAATGACTGCACTTGTAGTATTGTTTGTAAAGGGAACTGAAATAGTTGAGAAGTAAGGATATGGATAGGAGATGCCAATTTTATAATTAGTGTGAGGAGCAGTCAAACCTTTCTTATAATTGCTACTGAAATATAGAGTTATAGCAAGGAGCTCATCGAAGAAAAAGAAGCAAACTGACTTGTCGGGAAGGTTGAGGAGCAGTTCAACTCATAATAGTTATTCCTCTTTATAAATTAAATGACACCTCCTAGGGAGTCCATCTAAATAAGTCAAGATAAATGCTTAGTTTGCTTGGCAGTTCAAACTTAACATGTACTGGTGCCGTTGCCCTTGACATGTACTGTTAGGCAAAGCTGAACAATTTTGGGTTGTTTTGTTCTTATGAATTTTACGGCAAATGAATCTAGTGTCTGTATATGTCAATTTTTAGTTGCTCGGACTCTCCAAAAATGTTGCCGCATCCGTGTCGGGTCCTCCAAAAATGCACTACTTTTGAAGGATGCGACACGCATCCAATGACATTTTCGTAGAGTCCGAGCAATGTATGTCATTATCTACATCATCCTTTTGGAGGGAGTATGGAATACATACAATTAATTCAATCAAAATCTTTGAGTGGAATGGTTAAAATTTTGATGTACACGAAAACTCTCCTTCATATGATTAGGGGAACCAAAAAAAAGAGAAGTATCACTGATCACTTATTCACTTCTACTGTGCTTCCAAATCTCTTGATATACATCTTTTCCTTTGGTTAACATTACTTCCTTATCTCTTGGAAAGTAGCTACTACAACTTTTCCTTTTATACCAACTAAATCCAGCCAAAAAAGAGAAGAAGTGGATGAGCAGTCTATGATTGTGGCATATACATTCATGTGTCACAACTCACAAGATCTAGTACTACATTTTGAATGTGCCAACTGTTACCCAGTGTCGCAGTTTGGTATTGTGTTCTCTAGTATGGAGTACTGTTATCTGTCATATGGTGTAATATGCACAGGAAGCATCATGCTGTTCTGAGATTATTCTGAAATTTGACCACAGGAAGCATGGAATAAATTCAACACAGAGGAACTAAGATGAGTTCGAACAGCTTTAAGGTCTCCTTACTGAAAGCAGATGATTAACTGCTGTCCCTTTGCTTGGAAGAAGCAACGATGTATGAGTGCTCTAATTGTTGTGCGAATTGGCTCAACTTTAATGTTTTGGTGGACTGACACGATATTTAGTAGCTTCACCAGGAATTAGTGCCATCACGAATGTGAATGTTTACAATCTCCGGCGATGTATTTAAAACGGAGTAGCTTTTGGTTCTTGGAGTTGTCAGATATATGGATATCTTCATCAGCAGCAGTAGGTTTTTGTGCATAATTCATTGATTTAGGTGAAACACCATGGTTGGTGACATGTTGCATGTGAAACACCTATCGGAGGTCATAATATTTTGCTCCTTTTCTTGTGCATGAACGCGTATATATAGATGTACCGGTTTAGATTTCAAGGATTGTGTTTCAATTGAGGTTGGAATTTTTCAGTGATCTCCATGAAATTGTTTGCTAAAAGTAGGATCATATCAGAATTGTTCTTTTTTAAGTTTTGAGGGTTATATTAACATTCATAAAAAGCATCTAATGAAATTATGAAGAGACATCTTCCATTCATATCAACGAGGATTCTTAAATTCTTAAATCTTAAATTATCTGGAGTGATATGAAGCTACAGCTAGCCGATCGTATTATTCTGTTAAAAAATCTCTGTTGATAGAAAGATTCCTTAGATATATAGATAGAATAGATGTTAAATGGATAGACGAATTCATTGAGAGTTTTTGGGCTGGAAAAGCTCGTAGATTTAAATGAATCATTTTTGTTGTCTCTCTTCTTCGCTCCCCACCCCAAAATTGGCACATGGCACAGCGGTCATTCGCTTTGTGTGAGATCGGGCGTCAAATCATATATCATTTTGGTAGGAGTTGAAAATTACCTGGATACAAGTTGTGAACTGTTCTTTTCTCCACTTCCTTCTAGCATTTGATTTGCCAGCCCAAAATATTCTGGTACTGCATTTTTTGAAGTTCTTGAAAGGTGAACAAAAGACATTAAAATGACATATTGCAACTGGTTGACATGCTTTATTAGTATGAAATTTTTTCCGAATTAAGCAAGTCTACTGAGCTCATTTCTCTCTTGTTTGTCTCCTTTTTTCTGACCCTATCATGAGGAATAGTAGTAAGTAGATCAATAATGGAACATCTCTCACAATTCCAAGTTTTTAATTTTATTTGTCAAAACAATTACCAACATTGAGAGTAGCGTTTTACGTGACGATGAACCCATAATGAAACAAACACCAATATAAATTAGAGATGATCCAGACTTTAATTTAGTATCCAGACTAATTTGTTTTTTGTCATGACATTGCATTGAAATTATTTAAACTAAAGAATGAAATGATATTGTTACTTTTTATTTAGGATAAATTACATAAAATTTAAATTTAAGAGACTATATTGTCCAATATCCCTTACATTTTTTAAATTTATATTAAATCCCGATTTTCAACTTTACTCTTAATACATATCAACAAAACCCCACATTTTATTTTTACTTCACCATTAACTCATGCAAGATATATATTTATTTTCAAAGATTTCCTTTCCAAAAATTTCTCCTAATTTATAATCAGTTAAAACATCTTCCATATCCAAATATTTTTTTACCAACAAAGGTCAACATTAATAATAAGCCGATAATTTGGTTCAATTGCCTTAGTAATGTCATCATATATATGATTCAAGCCTGTGGAAGACAAGAAATCAAGAAAAAATATTCACCTAATTGGAAAACAACTAATAATTAAGGTTGAAACAAAATATTGATAATTATAAAGTCATTATATTGTCCCGCGAAAAGTGCTTACTCCTTTCAAGACTCCGTAAAACTCTTCCAAATTATAATCATCAGTTAAAATATCTTTCATCTTCATTACTCTTATCTTCTTCAAATCTTCAATATACTATATTAAATTATAAATTTTTTCAGTTATTTTAAAAAGGTGAGTTAATTATTTAAATGGATTTTAAGCTAATCCGCTTGATACATATACAAAAATATTAGTTTTCTGGATACATTTTCATAGTGTAACGGTGATTCGTATGAATGATACTTTTATTATTAATATATGAGTGATACATTTGTTGACACTGTATGAGTGATATATTTTGCTGTTAGATTATTGGTGATACATTTATTGTTAATGTATGAGTGTTACATTTGCTGTCAGATTATTGGTGATGCATATGTCTTAAATGTTTTTATATCTATTATATTTTTGATTCATTTTCTAAATAGGTGATATATTTAACATATGAATAAATGAATCATCTTTTAAATTGTGTTTTTCTCAGAACATTTATTTCAACTTTAAAAATGTATCACTAATACAACAGATATCCTCTTAGAACTAATGCAGACATTATTAATATGAATCATAGAACTTTCATAAACATTTAATATGAATCATATAAATTTCAAACTCACACTCTATAAATATGAATTAGAAATTTTAAACTTCAACTTATATGTCAAGTATGCTAAATGTATCATATATATTGAATATCTAATTTTGAAAAAAAAATCATAGAAATACAACCAAATGTATCACACATATTTCAGATATATCATATAGTAATCCTCCGTCGCCAAATAATAATTCAAATAATAATTCAGAGATGTATCATGTATTCAAATAATAATTCCTCTTCTCCTCCTTCTCTTCTTCATTCACTTCCATTGCGTCGTACTAGTCTTCAACTCTGTGATTATCCCTTGAACATATTCACACATATCACCACAATGACAAGCACCCATGCAAAATTCAGGACAAGGCATACAACAATAGTGGTACTTCCTTGGATCTCTTCTGCGAGCATTCTTTCCAGGGTGGACAAATGGGCACTCTGTCCAGTCATGTGAATAGGCTCTAGAACAAGGCCGAACCTTAAAAGAGAATATACGGAACTCGTCAGTTCAGTATATATTGTTCTTGATATCAGGGAGAGAAGGATCTATTGGATATTCTTTTTTTCGGTGTCGAATTAGCAGGGATATCATCAAACTTCAATGCCATGGGCGGAGACAAGGAGTCTGTTGGTGAACAAGGAGATCCATTTTCTGGTGATGAAAAGAGAATGGGAGTTGATTGGGGATATTGCTGATTTTGTGAATCTCATTAATTCATTGTGTAACTGATTGTGCGTGATTTTACTCCACTGAATAAAAGAGAATCTGTTACTTCCTAAAATAAAGATCTAATTTGTTTCAAATGTATCACTTTTTTATATATATCACCGTATACCATATGTATCACTATTTAAAAAAATGAGATAAGATGTAATTAACAAATTAATCGAGAATTTATGTAGTATCGCTTAAAGATTCAGGAATTTATGTAAGTTACCATTTTATTTAAGGAAAAGGACACCACGTAGCTTTTTCAAAAAGTAATGGACAATAATGTCCCACGTTTTCCATTTTGGACAAAAGTAACACTTCGGCTGTTTTTAATACCATTTATTAACCCTTTATTTTATAAGCCACACGCGCCCTTTGCAGTTGTTCTTTTCTCGAAAAGACAAAAAAACTTGTACCTACAGTTCACGCTAAAGGATAAACGTTTGCAGTTGTCCTTTCCCCGAAAAAAATAACTGGTACCTACAGTCCCCTTACCTTTTTTGACTGTTCTTTGCGATTAGGTTTTCTGACGTTTGTTGTGCTAAAAATGAAGAAAAAAGTTAATACTGCTACGAAATTAGCTGGTAAAGGTATACGATATGATCCTAGTTTTGTTGCTCCTGATGATGATTTTGAAGATTTAACAAATCCTGATGTTCGATTGAACAATTTGAAGAATGTTCATGCTAGTCCTAGTCGAATTACTAGATCTCGAGGTAAATTAGTAGGTGATCCATCAATGGCGAAACAAAAAAATCAGCTAAAAAAGGCACATACAGATGTGAGTGATGATTCAGATCTTGTTGTTATTCGAAAAAAAAAAAACAAAAAAATGAGTGATTCAGAAAATGACGAAGATGATGGTAAGTCATCTAAAGGAAAGGAGAAGATAAGTGTGAATGATGAAGGAGATGCTCTTATTCCTCCCAAAAAAATGAAAAAAAGGAATCGATCAAATGATGGAGAAGATGATGCTCAATCACCCAAAAAGAAAAGTAAAAAAGTTCCTTGAAAGAGAAAAATACCCAAATTAACTGATTTTGAGGTACATTGTTTGTTCTTTGTATGTATTAATTATGTCTGATAGATGTTCACTTGTTGTATAGAATTTGTGTATGTTTGAAATATGTGTGTTATTGATGTATATAATATGTATCAGTGTTGTATATGAAATATATTGGGTAGTAATTTTTGTGAAATTTAGTGTACATTAACTGTATAACTATTTGTGTATCAAGATTGTATAGGAACTGTGTATAGTTTGAATATTCATACTGTATGAGTAAAATTAGTGTGCATTGACTGTATAACTAATTGTGCATCAGGATTATATAAGAACTGTGTATAGTGTTAATATTTATATTGTTGAGTACAATTATTGTACATTGACTGTATAGCTATTTGTGTATCAGGATTGTATAAGAACTGTGTATAATTTGACTATTTATATTGTAACTGTGTAAAATTAGCAACACTATTGTAGTGAATATTGTATTAGTAAAATTAGTGTACATGACTGTATAACTATTTATGTATCAGGATTGTATAAGAACTGTGTATAGTTTGAATATTTATACTGTATGAGTAAAATTAGTGTATATTGACTGTATAACTATTTGTGTATCAGGATTGTATAAGACCTGTGTATATTTTGACTATTTATATTGTAACTGTGTACAATTAGCAACACTGTTGTAATGAATACTGTATGAGTAATATATGTAGCTTTTTAAAATATTTATACCTAAAAGTACACTTATGTATTGCAGGTTTGGGATTTGGTTCTTGGTCCATCTGATCATTATAAGTGTCAGCTCAGTGTGCACACAAACTGTGGTGTTGTGACTGCGTTGAAATCTAAGTTGGACAAGAAACAACTTGATTTGTTTAACAATAGTTGCTTTGGGTATTTCTTATCTTTACCAAATGTTTTTCCTCAAAATCAACTTATCCATGGAATGTTGCTTAGGGAACTTGTTTGTGAGAGAGATGATGATTATGGATTAAAGTGAATAACACTAGGTTACGTTTTGGCTTACAAGAGTTTGCTATAATTAGCGGCTTAAAATGTATCAAAAATTACAATAATGAGTTTGTTGTTAGTGAAGAAAGTGAGCTGATGGAGTTGTATTTTTCAGAAAATTCAAGGTCACAAAGCTTGATTTAGAAGAGTGTTTCATGAAAAAAAAGTGACGATGTGATGAAGATGCTTTACAAATTTCTGTTTTGTTCTTCACTTATTCCTTTATTTTTTATGTCACGTATAGTTATGTTATAACTAAGAATGATTTCTTATTGGTTGAATCTGGGAACTATGAAACATTTCCTAGGGAAAAATTATGTTTTCGTCTGATGTTGGAGTCAATGAAGTCTAAGGTTTATCAGCGAAAAACTATGTATCGTTGTGCTGGTTTTCTTCTTGCATTTCAGTGTTGATTTTATGAGTGTTGTCCTTATGCCGATGGCCATCTTGCTAACCGAGTGGGCGATGATGTGCCAATTAGTTTGTAAAGTATAGACCAACATACAAGGAGGTCAAGTCTGCATTTTTTAATATTAGGCAAGAGCAAGTATATCATTGTTTTAAATTGTAATTTATATATGCTTTATTAAATTGTAATGTGCTTCTTAAATGTTGAGTGTTGTTTTGTATGTGCAGGTTGTGTTGCATAACATTACGCCGACAGTTCTTGAAAAAACAATCCTTCAATTACCTGATTTCAAACCTATGGATGCGGTTGTGCACTTTGTTGATTTGCCTAACACCAGTAAACAAGAATGTAGTCAGTTAAGCTCAGATAATGAATTGACACTTTCGAGAAATGATATTAAAATGGTATGTCGAAGATTTTTATTAATATTTGTATGTTTTTGTTAATTAATGTGTTGACTTTTTTCTTTTATGTTTAGTTAACGGAAAAGGTTTTCTTGATGGAGAAGTTTATGAAATCCTCATTTGAATTGATTTTTCGAGCTCTAGATATAAAGAATGAGCCTAAGGTATTCTTTTCCTGAATTTCTCCTATTTTTTTAACAAAACTTATATACACTATTGTACTTATTTTACAAAGTTTTTTTTTACAGGTTGGTACATCAATTGGTGATAACGATGGTGACAACTCAAATGAAAAAAACAACGAGAAACCTAATGTTGGTAGTACAGGTGATGATCAAGTTAATGATCTACCTAATGTGGGACAACAAAATGATGTTGTACCAAAAATATATCATATAAGTGATAATTTAATGAATGATGTAGGAAAAGCAACAGATTGTGTAGGTAGTGACGTAATTAGGCATTTGGTGGATGTCGTTAGAGAGAAAGTTAATTTTGTAGGTGATTGTATAGGTGGTCATGTCGATGTTGATTCTATGGCTGAAACTTTTAAGGATGGTGATTGGAAGAATTTTCCAAATTTTGATTTTTTGAAGTTCACACAAAGCTCAGGTGAAAATAAGGATATAAGGGAGGGTAAAAATAGTCAGGTTGATAGTGATTGGTCTAATTTTACTGATTCTGAAGTGTCTAAATTTACTCAACCTTTTCGTGATCAAAAGACACAAAAAGAAGGTGATGTGGCAGTGCTTAGCCAGAATGAGCTTGACTGGTCAGAAATTTCAGATGCTGAAATTTTTAAGTTCACTCAACCCGATAAGAGTGTTGCAACAACTGATGCAACTGATTTAGTATGTGATAATGTTAGAAAAGTTGATGCAACTGCATGTGATAATGTTAAAGGAATTGAGAAAAACATGGTGGCTGCGTCTGCTATGTTGGATGAAACACCTGCTATTCCTCGCTGATTACGTAAGCCAGCGGCAGTATGTGAATCTCTATTTTTGTCAAAATTTGATTCTGGTTGTGGTAAAGTTGAAGGTCAATCATCTAAGTGTGTAGTGAATGCTCAGCCAAGTAAACGTGTCTTGTCTATAAAGCATACTTTTGTGAAAAATATACGGAGCGAATTGATGATATGAAAGTGACATTAAAGTTTAACAGGTTTGTTGCGAGATCGTTGCGCGTTAAATAGATGTAAGTTTCTGTTTGAATTTTCTTTTTGTTTTACTTTATTTTATCATATATTACAATTTTTGTAACATTTTTTTTCAGGCCTGTTTATTCAGATTCTGTCAATGCTCTCTAAAAATATTTTGACTATGGAATTGATACTGTTAAAATAAAAGAGTGGTTCTTTACATTGGCATATCCAGGAGTACCGTTAACCGATTCAGTAAGTAATGAATTTGTTAGTTAAGTAGGTTATATATCTTTTATTTTTGTACTTGATAGTGATAATCTAATTGGAATACTGGAATTTTATATATGATGCATGTTATATAAGTTCTATGCTTTATTTATGCGGTACTTTATGTGCAGTTTATATACAACACTTAATATGCAATGTATATACAAGTCCTATGCAGTGTTTACACAGTAGATACATAGTTTAAATGCAGTAGTTGCTATATTCTATATACAGGTCCTACACAGTAGATACACAGTTTGTATGTAGTAGTTGATATGATGCATGTTATATAAGTAACTTTTATTTATACGATTTAAATTAGTGTTCTGTATTCATTTTTAGCATTTTAACGTGGTTTTGTTGTTCGTATTTTCAGCATGTTGATGTTATCTTTTACTATTTGCGAAAGAAGTCAAAATACGGACCTGTTTGTGATTCAGTTAAATTTACAACCATCGATTGTTGGTTTAACTGCTTGATTCAGACTTTGTATAAGCATTTTATGGATAACAATAGAGATGTAACACTTATCACTCAAGAACATCAAATCATTGAGTACATGCTTGGATTTTTTATGAGATGCAACGTCCCGTGGAATAGCGTTGACAATGTTCTTTTCCTAATTAATCTTGCAGAGGAGCTTCATTGGATTTTAGCGAGGCTGACTTTTAAAGATCAGTGCATATATGTGTATGATTCAATGTATGGTGCAAGGCATGCCGTTCGTGTTCAGAAATCAGTTGCAGCATATTTAGAATTAATTTCACACTTTCTTTCTTGTATTGGATTTTGGAAAAGTAGGAGCGATGGACTTCCAGTGGCTAATTCTTTTGATATTTTTATTGTTGATGGACTGTCAACGCAAGCTAACACGTAATATATTGAATGCACATTCAATTGATTATTTTTACATACTTTTTGTCAATTATACTGATGATGTATTATGTTTGCAGGGACTGTGGTATATTTGTTGCTGCCTTTGCTGAGTTTTTGTTTGATGGTCTTGAAATTTCTAATCATCTAGATGATATTGATGCTATTCGTATTTGGTATGGTGTGTTGCTGTGGGATTATGGAAAGAAGAAACAAAGCTAATGTGCAGTTAGTGAAGATGAATCTACTTGTCGATTGTTGAAGAAAAAGGATGGTGTGCAGCAAATTTAGTTAGAAATGTGTTTGAAGCATAGATATTAGATATGTTTTAGTGTTGAAATGCTTAGGGTTATTTCTGTTTTGTGTTGATACACTCGGAGATTCTTATTATGAAATGTTATGCTGAATACTATATGTTTTGGTAATTGATACAATTCTGTTCAATTGATGTTGAAATGTTAGTTTATGTTGATCACAGTTGATATTCAGTACATATGCAATATTTATTCAGTTCTTATATAATTTAATATCAAATATAGATGCAGGTGCTATACAGAAATTACACAGTTCATATGCAGTACTTTATATGCAGAATATATACAAGTCGTATATAGTTGTTACACAATATATACACAGGTTATATGCAGTTTATATGCAATATTTATGCAAATTTATACCAACAAAATATAAAACTTACACATTGTTGACAGAGGTCATATAAAATAGTTATATAGTTTAATAAATAATATATATGCAGGTGCTATACAGAAATTACACAGTTCATATGCAGTATTTTATATGCAGTATATATACAGGTCCTATATAGTAGTTACACAGTCTATACACAGGTCATATGCAGTTTGTATGCAGTATTTATGCAAATTTAAACCAACATTCCAAAAAAATATAAAACTTACACATTGTTGACACAAGTCATATAAAGTAATTATATAGTTTAATATCCAATATATATGCAGGTGATATACATAAAATACACAGTTCATATGCAGTACTTTATATGCAGTATATATACGGGTCTTATATAGTAGCACAGTTTGTACACAGGTCATATGCAGTATATATACAGGTCCTATACAGTAGTTACAATATTATATGAAGTATTTATGCAAATTTATACCAATATTCAGTATATATGCAACATTTATTCAATTCCTACACAGTTTAAGCACACTATTTCTACAATTTTATACATTTATCCCAACCAGATATAGAACTTATATATTGTTGTAATAAAATATTTATATAGTTTATAAAAGTGGTATATTCAAAATATAGAGGTGTTATGTATTTTCTAATTAATTCAAAAGATAAATACTAGTACTTATATATATTCAAACTGTAATAGGTATTATACATGATTGACACAGATGATATGCAGTTTTTTAGGCATTGTAGCAGAAAAATTACACTCCCCTAAAGGTGTCAAATGGGCTGGGCCGGGCCAACCCGGAACCGGCCCTTCCATTTTAACCGGGTTGAGGGCCGGTTAAGGGCCGGTTTTGACGTTAACCGGCCGGACCGGGCCGAGCCAAACAGTAAAAAAATTAAAACCCACCCTAACCCGCCCACTTAACCCAACCCGGTCAAACCCACCAAAACCCGGTCAAACCCGGTTAAAAACCGATCAAACCCGTTTAAAAAATAAAAAATAATCCAATATACGCTATATACACTCCAATATACACTATATACACTCCAATATACAATATATATTTTTAAAAAAATATATAAACAATTACACATATATACGTACCATTCAATATATAATTATATATGACTATACGTACTACTTTAAATAAAACATATGCTATAATAGTATAATATATATATATATATATATATATATATATATATATATATATACTAATTTATAAAACATATACACATGTATACGTTAAATATATACTACTTTAGAAGATATATACACATATATATGCACCATTCAATATATATGTACTACTTTAAATAAAATATATACTACAATATACATATATTTATATACAACAATATGTATATATATATAGTTACATACTAATTTATAAAACTTATACACTTGTATACTTTAAAGATATACGTCTATAGAAGATATATACACATATATACGCACCATTCAATATATATTTACTACTTTAAAAAAAGTATATACTACAATATATATACTAATTTATAAAACATAAAGTAATGTATACGTTAAATATACACGTCTATAGAAGATCTATTCACATATATACACTCTATTCTATGTATATGTAATACTTTAAATCAAATATACTATAATATATATACATTACAATATATATTTGTATAGTTATATACTAATTTATGAAACATATACACACGTATACGTTAAATATGCATGTCTATAGAAGATCTATTCACATATATACACTCTATTCTATGTATATGTAATACTTTAAATGAGATATACTACAATATATATTTGTATAGTTATATACTAATTTATAAAATATATACACATGTATACGTTAAATATACACGTCTATAGAAGATCCATTCACATATGTACACTCTATTCTATGTATATGTAATACTTTAAATGAAATATACTATAATATATATACATTACAATACATATTTGTATAGTTATATACTAATTTATAAAACATATACACATGTATACGTTAAATATACACGTCTATAGAAGATCTATTCACATTTATACACTCTATTCTATGTATACGCATCATTCAATGTATATATACTACTACTTATAAAATATACTACATTATATATACATTACAATATATATAGATATACTTATATACTAATTTATAAAACATATACACATGTATACGTTAAATATACACTTCTATAGAAGATATATACACGTGTATTCACACCATTCAATGTATATATACTACTACTTATAAAATATATTGCATTATATATACATTACAATATATATAGATATACTTATATACTAATTTATAAAACATATACATATGTATACGTTAAATATACACTTCTATAGAAGATATATGCACAAATATACAAACATATGCTACTTAATATAATAAATTAATAATATTTGGTAGTAAATTAATAATATATTAGAAGTAAGTTTTTAATTTAAAGTAGAAAACTAGAAATTCAATTTAAAATTTTAAATCGTTAAATGAAAAAAAATAAAAAACAAGGACTAAGGAGTGAATGAATTTGGGGAATTTTATTGATTGCAAAATGATTCAAAATTTATAATTTACATGAATGAAAAATCTATAAATTATGCATCATTTTTTCCAACTCATTCATGTTAATATTAATGGGAACTTGCATAGGATAGTCGAAGTCAACGAGGGCAAAATCATGCGTTGGACTTGATTCTGCTGAGTTCTCCCGTGAAGTCATAATTTCTTCAAGTTTCAGCTCGTCGCTCGGCTCCGGTTTCATTCCTTGGTTTCTTCTTTCCGCTCTAATCCAATCTCTGAGGCAAACTATAACATTCATTGCATTGTTTCCCAATGAGTGTCGGTTGTCTCCAAGCTGCTGTCGTCCCTGACTAAAGGCGCTCTCTGATGCAACGGTTGACATTGGAACATTCAAGATATCTCTAGCTAATCTTGAAAGCACATGATATTGTGTTTCATTACTCCTCTACCAATCCAACGTGTTGATCCGTCATCTACGATCCTCTGGTGCCGTCCGAAGATAATATTTCAGCTCTTCCCGATAAGTTGATGTGTAAGTTCTCTCATCAACACTGTTCCAACAATTTAAATCATAAAACAAATCAGAAAAACCACTATGTGCCGGCCTTTTAGAAGATGATGGCTTCTCGGGAGGATGAGGAGCGACAGTTGGAGTGATATTTGTAGGTACGGCTAAATCAAATAAATCAGCATAGTGATTATATAATTTTTCTATGTAATTCTTTGCATCAGCCGTAACCGTCCACAAATCAGGTTATACTTGTTCAGAATCATGGTTAGTATTTATTTCTAAGTTAGTATAAATAAGAGTACTAAAGTGACACATATGATTATATTTCATGCACGGATTTAGCATAGCACCAACTAAGTAAATAGGGGGAATCGGAAAAAAATATTTTTTAAATTTCGTAAACATGGTGCCAACAACTTCTTTATAACCTTCTTTATTTTTATATTCTTTGAGCAAACCAGAAATATCGGCTATATATGCCAAAATATTACAAACAGTAGGATAATAAGCACCGAAAATTCAACCGTAGCTACATAAAATTTTTCTAAAAACTTAACAAGATCATTAATTACAACCCAATCAGAATTATGTAGCATGAAATCAGCGAAATCAGCAAATGAACCGCAATGTTGGTTAAAAGCTAGTGTAATAGGAATTCTATATTTATAACAAGTTTTTAAAAATTCATACGTAGAATTCCATCTAGTATCAATTTCCTCAGGCATCAAAATCGGTGTAAGTCCATTTTCTTGACATTTAACTTTAAATTCTCTAATTCTCGATCTATGATTATTTCCTTGAATAAAATCAACGGCAAGACGAATTTTTTCAATATAAAGCTCAAAAAACTCAAGACCATCTTTTACAATTAAATTATATATATGACATGCACACTTAATATGAAAAATTTTAGGCAAGGGCGGAGATAGCGTAGATTTTATTTTGTTATAGAAGTCTTGTTCTTAGAAGCATAATCAAAAGCAATACATAAAATTTTATTTTCGATACCATAATATCCGGCAATTTTAACAATAGAATCAGCAATAAATTGTCCAGTATGTTTACGATCTTCATCATATAAAAAAGCAAGAATACGTTTTGGCATCACGAAATTACTATCCATCCAATGACAAGTAACGGTTAAATAGTCATTTTTATTTACAGCACGACCAAGATCAGAAGTTAGGGACAATCTACATTGAATATTTTTTAACAATGTTAATAAATAAAAACAATATTGTGAATGGAGTCTAAAAATATCAGACCGACAAGTAGTTCTAGGAATACCATTAAACATAGGATTATAAATTGCTTGTATATAACGAATAAAGGCATCAGAAGAAGGAAAACTAAAAGGCAAACAACCTACAGCTACCATTTTAGCTATTTCTTCCCTGTCCCTCAATTTATTATACTTCTTCGCTACGTGACCGGTTGCTGGGTCCATTCTAGTTTGCGTTGACCCACCAACATCCCCACCACCTTTTGCAATATTTAACTCTCTTTTGTGATCTTCAGCTATATGTCTCATTAACGTACCCATACCCCCTTGCTTGCCTTCACTTCTATGCTTATATATTTGTTGGCAAATATTGTATTGCACCTCAATATATGATATACGTTCAAAAAATTGTCATGCAATACTAGTTCTTTTACGAGGTTTTGGGGCATTGGGAGGACGGGAAGGGAGATTAACTGATTCAGATCTAATGTTAGCATCTCCTACTGTGGGTGTCTCAGCAATATTTTTATTAACTTCGTCTAAATTAACCGCATCTACTTCATTTTCTTCTTCTATACCGTAATTTTTCTGAGCTTCTACATAATCCATATCGTGAGCACCTACACCTATTTCTTCCTCAAAAGGTGTACCAAGCGGTACCGGAGGCGAAGGCACACAGGTATATCTACTACTTGAACTACCTCTACCGCTAGTAATTCGCTTTTTACTACCACTACCGCTTCCAGGACAAAAAATTTTAACACCTTTAGTAGCGAGGTTTCTTAATTTATTCATAATATAAATTAAATTAAACTAAAAATATTCAAAATACACAAATATAATAAAATTAAATATTAAACAATTAATACAATAAATAAAAATTAAATGTAAGAGATGGAACGACAATACCAAATTTTGGAAGTATCCGAAGATTGCGACTTTAGAAACTTCCGCTCGTACTTTGTAAACAAAAAATTAAAAAATTAAAGTGAACACTTTAAGAAATTACATATATTGAATATTTGAGAATTGAGAATTGAGAATTGAGAGATAATGAATTTGAGAGAGTGAAAAATTATGTGAAAAATGATTTGAAGTTGTAGGGTATTTATAGATTTTTTTTTGGGATTAAAAAATATTTTTTAAAGTTTTTTTTTTTTAATAAATGGGCCCAAACTAGCCTTTTGGACCCAAAAACGGCTATATAACCGTTGGGCCAACGGCTAGTTTGGCCTAAAATCCAAAATATCTTTTTTATTTTTTATTTTTTCGGGCCTGGCCGGGCCAGTTAATCGGGCCTAGACCGGGCTTGGTCTGGGCCGGGTTAGCCGGGTCCATTTAACAAAATAACCGGCCCGGAACCCGAAATCCTAAAGCCCTAGGGCTTATCGGGCCGGGTCAAACCGGGCCGAATTAGGTACTAGGGCCGGGTCAGGACGGCCCACTTGACACCCTTACACTCCCCCAGCTCAGATGAGTTGATTAATGCTCCTCACCAAAGAATGTGGCTAAATGAAGCACCATAATGCACAAATTTTTATAAGAGTATAATGCATTTGAAGTAAAATAATATTGTTGCTATTACATTGTTATGAAAAGAATAGTCCTTTTTCAAGGAAAAAAATGAAAAAGATAAAAGTGTCTTGCAACAACATCCTATTAGCTTCTTGTTGGAGCATTTTCACATGTTCTTCGATTGTGTCCTATTTTTCCACAGCGCCTACATGAAATTTATTGCTTAAAGTAGTCCATAATGTCCTTTCCTCGATTGTTCTTTTTTGGTCTTCCTGATTTGGGTTTCCAGATTGGTGGAAGTACTATATTAGTTGATATTTCTGCTGAAATGTGGCAAGCTGTATCATCAGGAAGTGGTATAACTAGAAGTTCATATTCTTTCAAGAAGTTTTCTCTTGTGTAATATAGAGCACAATAGCTTTGTAAGTACATATGCGTGTAAGTTAGGACCGTCATAGCATGTGGACAAGGTATGCCATCTACTTGAAATTGTAGGCAGGAGCATTTTTTTCAGCATGCAAACAATATTTCGTTTTTCAGTTTCATCAATGACTACATAAGAATAGTGAGTAGAACCCATCACCTTTAATGTACAAATATATTAGTATATAGTGTGCACATTAGAATATGTAAGTGTCTATGAAGTAGAAATAAGAAGTAATACCTTCATTTTATTTGATAGAATGAGATTTTACCTTATTATTATATTGTATTTGTTTCCCAGTTCTGTAAATGTTGCTTCTGAATGTTATCTACGCTCATTATTCCATCTCATGACCAGATCCATCATAAATTGTAGAATTTTTTAATTGGCAGGTCTCTTCCATCTCTATTTGCTGAATTTAAGGACTCTGCTATGTTTGAAGTCATGAACATCGACCTGTTGACATAGGTATGAGCTATGGACCATTTTTCATAGCCTATATCAAACAGATACTCCTTCACCCTATTATCAATTTTGTTTATGTCTTCCATAAGCCGATCAAAGTCTGTTTTTATGTATGTTCTGGCCATTGTAAAGAAGATCCCCTTTAATTGCTTTTGATTCTTCTTAAATCTACCCTTGATGTTGTTCCATAGATGGTATATGCATATACAGTGAGCCACATTTGGATATACAAGTGCAATATCTTTTAATATGCTGTCATGCCTATTAGATACTATGCACATACTCTCTCTTTCACCAAAAGCAGTGTTAAACATGCGGAAAAACCATTCCTATGAAGCATCATTTTCAGAATCACAACAGCATATGCTAGTGGCAAAATATGTCCTAATTAAACAAGTGGAAAAGTATCTATCAGTGCATGCCAGCATATACATAATATTGTCTAAATTTTTTTTATAAAACTCACCTGTTGCATCCAGCACACTAACAGACAACATAATTCCCTTGTATGCAGATTTCAAAAAAGTTCTATCAACAACAATGGTAGGCATACAATATCTCCAACACCTAATTGATGTGTTCAACGCGATAAAAGCATATAAAAAGTGATTGTCCTTCGTTTTGTGTAGCCTTATAAATGATCCAGGATTTATTGTGTTTACCATGTATAGGTAAGCTAGAAATTTAGCATAAGATTCACGCAAGGAACCTCTGACCAGTTTAAGTGTTTTTTCTTTAGCTCTATATGCTTTTTTGTAGTTCATCCTAATTCAGTACAAGTTTAGCATTTCTTCTATGATCTCTGCTGGAGTGTATGTTGACTTTAGATTTAGAAAGTTGTGCTTTACCATTTTAGCGATGGTTAAAGAAGTAGCATACCGTTGTGAAAGCATTATGTCCGCAATTGGACAGGTGTGATCATCGATAAATTTGGTTACCACGAAAACTTCTGAATTTTGTTGACTTGAAGATCTAAAAGTTCAATTGCATCTCTGATTGATACACTTAAGATAGTACCTAGATACATTTATATACAATAAATTTATATGCAGTACACTGTTCATATCAAATATATATGCAGGTGCTATACAAAAATTTCACAGTTCATATGCAGTACTTTATATACAGTATATATATAGGTTCTATATAGTAGTTACACAGTCTATACACAGGTCATATGCAGTTTATATACAGGTTCTATATAGTAGTTACAATATTATATGCAGTATTTATGCAACTTTATACCAACATTGGGACAATAAAATATAAAACTTACACATTGTTGACACAGGTCATATAAAGTAGTTATATCGTTTAATATCCAATATATATGCAGGTGCTATATAGAAATTACACAGTTCATATGCAGTACTTTATATGCAGTATATATACAGGTCCTATATAGTAGTTACACATTCTGTACACAGGTCATATGCAGTTTATATGAAGTATTTATGCAAACTTATACCAATATTCCAATAAAATATAAAACTTACACATTATTGACACAGGTAATATAAAGTAGTTATATAAAGTAGTTATATAGTTTATACTTTGATGATGATGATCTTTTCATCTTAAATTGAAATCTCTCATGGATTGCATAATGTTTCATCACACTTGATATTGTATTTTTATCCCAGTACAGCTGCCCTTCTTCAACATCTCTATGAAGTGGATCCTTAATAATCAATTCGGCCCGTTCTTCCATTTATTCATCTTCAATTGTATAATTAGAAATAGGTATCGGATGAACTTGAATAGCAGTCGGAGATGTTTTGATCAAATTTTCAATTGAGGATTCTCCATTTTCAAATGTGTTTTGTAATGTTATACACAATGGAAATTCATTTATATCCAAAAAAATTTTCTTCATCTCCATATAAAGTCTAACACTCATATTATTGTAAATAGTCATAGATCCACTCTTTACAATGTATTTTATTGTCATTAAACCAGAATTTCGCTCTAGATTCAATTGCTTATACAGTTCATCAACAAAATATTCGTACCTGAAATCCGAATTTAAAAGTACTCCATTGATTGTAAACCTTTCAAACTATACATCACTTAACCACTCTCCTCCGTATTGTAGTATAATTGGAATTAAAATCGAACTTAAAGCCATAATTTTGTATCAACTGAAGCTAATTGTGAATGAAAAAAACTTTTTAAAGCTAATTGACGGAGGATATTGTATATTTATATACAATTTATAAAGGTATTTTAAGGTAATATGGTGTATTTGAAAGATAATTTGTGAGGTTTTAATGAAAAGGAATCTTGAGGTAAAATTGGGGAAGGAAAGTATGAGTTTCAATTGAAAAGGAAAGAAATATATTATGCGATCTTTGCGGCTTTTTAGCGGTGATTAGAAGATGATTAGAATATGGTATTATTTTAACGACTATTAAGTGGAAATTTAAAACAGGGGCTATTTTGTGGAATAAGTTTTAGGAGAAGGGCTATTTTGTCCTTCTCCCTTTTATTTATTTACGAAAAACTAGTGATCCATCAAATATTAGATAAAAGTCCCGAAGTAACTGGATAAATTTTTCTAAGTAGTACATAGTTTAGTCTTTAACACAATAATTGCATCATATTCATATATAATCAATAGAAATCAAAGACTTCTATTTAAAATAATTTGAAGTTTGAAGCATCAATTTATGTCATTTTTTTCAAGACTAAAATTGAAAATGTCAACTCAAAATTGAACCACTTCATGTTCAAGCAACTTTATTATTAGTTATTGGAGTTCTTTCATGTCCAAGAATCTATTACGATTCCACCTCACCCACCTCACCCCCACCCCCAAATCCAGCTTCACTAGCTCCCCCCACAACCCCGTCTCCTTTCTTTTTCTTGAATTTGAAATTCCCTCACCCCCCACTCTCTTACTTTATTTTTTTCGGTATCACTTGATTCGTTGAAGTTAATTTATTTATGGCAAGAGAATTTGCAAACGCTTTTTGAGAAATCATCAAACATGACAAAGGAAAGTTTCTCCAAATATGATAATAATTTGAAATCGTGAAATCCATTTAAGCACATTTGAAGATTAGTCATAGTTGCACTTAGCCATGTTTGATTATAAGCTTTCTTCTCCACTGTCCTCTACCCCCACCCCCCCCCCCCCCCCCCATTCTTCATCTGTAACACTGTCTCCCACCCCCTTTCTTCATCTGAAAATTTCAATCCCCTTTTCATTTCTTTTCTTGAGTCTGCAAATCACCCCCTCTCCCATCCACCCCCACATCAACACCCCATACTCGCAAAACATTCTAATTGAATTATCCGAAAATATTCAAATATCTCAAAATTTAGAGAGAGTTATGTGAATGATAGAAGCATAATAGTCGGTTCCAGATCGATTTGAAATTGAAATTGAATTTTCACCCTCAAAGTTTTCATCTTTGCACAGTTGAAACTCTGTTGAATCATCTCCTCATCTTTTTCTTCTCCGACGATAACTACCTCCGTTGAAATATCAAATTCTTAACTAATGTAATGACATATTTGTTATCACATAAATCTTTGTTGGACCATATGGTTGGAAAGTTCTTTCAACAAGCTTCTTAAATCGCCTCTGGAAAAAATAGAAATCACAAAACACCCAAAATATTTTGCTACCTATTTAATTGAAGATGATTAATGAATAGGAGTAAAAAAAAAATTATTGAAATTTTGATTCTTAAAAATTTTGGTATGTATTTGGTTAGCGATAGTTGGTATGTAGGAGTTAAAAAATAAAAAGAAATAGAGGAAGGAGAAGAGAGGAGGTGGTAGGGTGTGAGGAAGAAGAAGGAAAGAGAAGTTATAAAATTTAAAAAAAGTGGGGCCCTTTTTTTCTCATTCACGCGCTAATAGTTGTTGAATTTGCCACGTCAGTCGTTAGGGAAGTATAAAATTTACTTTAAAGTTATTAAGTAGGTTATATAATTGTTATTAAGTAGGTTATATAATTATTCGTAGTTTAGGGTCTAAAGTAAGTTATGCAGACAAATTTAAAGGTGAAATGATGTATTTTCTCTTTCATAAAAACATCTATTCATTTTCATTGACACCTCTTAAAAATTCAACATATGTAGAATTAAAACTTCGATTCAAATATTATATTTTTATTTTTAAACAGGAACTTGATATGTACAAATAATTTCTTTTGAACCTAGTATTATCCTACCTTGAAATCCAGAACCATCAACTTTAATACGGAGTAGTATTTATCTACCTATCAAGCAAGTAGAAAAAAATAGGTCATTATAGGTATGTTGTGTCCATGATTATATATAACGAAGCCTATCACATTTTGGTCTTATTGCATGTGCTAACACTAATTTGTTTGATTAAGTTGCAGTTCGTATTAGTCATATATGTTTCTTGATTAATTATGACTTAGCTTGAACTTAAAGAATACATTTCTGTCAATAATGCTCTTTTAATGATGCTACTCTATAAGTTAATCAACACAAATTATATGTGGTTCTAATTTGTTGTTTTGGTTTGGCTAAATCCATCGACAGACCCGCAAATTTATTTTGAAAATTCACTTAAACCCCTCAATTAAGGTCTATACCTATCAGACCCCTAACCCCCCTCCCCCGAATTTCGATCCAATTAAGTATTTTTTGCCTATATGACACATCGCGTGCTGTGTAATCGCGGGAAGCACGTGAGGAGTATTTTTTTTTTGCTAAATCACGAATAAAATGGTGCCAAGTGGCACTGAGGACCCCAAAAAAATATTAATTAAAAATTTTATATTTAAATTATTTTATTAATATAATTTTTAATTATTATAATTTCTTAATTTTTTTTAAAAAAGCACCCCACCCCCTTTTGTCATCTTCTTCACAACACAACACCCCCACCGTACCCCTGTGTCTTCATCGTCTTCAACCCCACCCCTCCCCGAGTCTTCATCGTCTTCAAACCCATTCCCCCCCCTCTTCGTCGTCGTCCCACCCCTGCATCTTCACATGAACAAATTCTTTTTAATCCACCACAATTATTCTCATTTCTTGAAAAATTTCAACAAAATTCACTTTTTTTTCCTCAACTAGTATCACCATTTTTTGAAAAATTATAACAAACATCACTTTTTTTTTCATTCCTTGAAATTTTTTATAATAAAGATCACTTTTTTGTGAAAAAATTACAAGAAAGATCACTTTTTTCTCCATTAATATCACCATTTTATGAAAAATTTTAATAAAAATAACTTTTTTCTAGACCCGGCCCCTTTTGAATTCTTGAAGTAGATCTGAACAAAAAAAAAGTTTGTGTGTGTGTTTTTGAGGTTCACGGAGAAGCAAAGTTACTTTAATGGAGAAGAAGATGAATGCTGGGGGAGGGGGGGAAGGTGGGGATAATTTCATTTTTTAAAAAATTTTATAATTTCTTTTTAATAATCAGTTTTTTATTTTTATTTTTAAATAATTTAATAATTATTTTTAATTATTTAGATCCTCAATGCCATTTTTTATTTTCATTTTTTAAAAATTTTAAAATTTCTTTTTAATATTCAATTTTTTATTTTTATTTTTTAAATAATTTATAATTATTTTTTAATAATTTGGATCCTCAATGCCATTTTTTATTTTTATTTTTTTAAAATGTTATAATTTCTTTTTAATAATCAATTTTTTAATTTTTATTTTAAAATAACTTTATAATTATTTTTTAATAATTAGGATCCTCAATGCCATTTTTTATTTTTATTTTTTATAATTTTTTATAATTTTATTTTTATTTTTTAAATAATTTTATAATTATTTTTTTATTTGTTTTTTAAAATTTTATAATTTCTTTTTAATAATTAGTTTTTTATTTTTAAATAATTTTATAATTATTTTTTAATAATTTGGATCCTCAATGCCAAATGTCACCTTTTAATTCGTCGTTTATGCCATATCAGTGCGTGTGTACAATACATACTTTAGCTTTTAGCTGATTGACAAAAAAAGATTTGATTGAATTAAAATTCGGGGGGGGAGGGAGGGGTAGGGATCGGATAGGTATAAACCTTAGTTGAGGGGTTTAAGTGAATTTTCAAATCAAGTTTGAGGGTCGATGGCTTTAGCCTTCTTATTTTGATGGATAGTTACTCTATTTCCTAGGCAACAAATTAATTATCACATCATAGACGTAGGAAGATAAGCAAGTAGGCCTAGGCACTAGGCAGTGACCACGGCTAGATTCGCTTGTATTTAGTTCGGCTTAATTTTTTATTAAAGCTTGATTACGGTAGTAGTTAATTCCGCATTACTAAATTTCACTAATTAGTACTGATCATTATGGTCTCAAATTTAATAGTGGCTATTAGCAAGAAAAATGTTTTCACATTTTACACATATCAATAATAAAATGAAAAACAAAAATCCCCAAGTTTTTGAAAGAATAGAGCTGGCAAAGTCTAATTATATGACGTTAAATTTGCCCATCACATGATTACACAATAAAGGATGAATTGTTTTTTTTTTTTTCTCAATATCATAATCTTTCCCTTCAAGTCCCACTTTTATTTATTCAAAAACAAAACGAAATAAATAAATAAATGAAAAGTATTACCATATGACCTATGGGTTGACTCAAATTTGCCCCACTTATTAAAGAATCTATTTTTACTCAAGTGCCTCTATTATTTAGTCAAAAAAACTTTACAAGCATTATTTAGCAACCCAAACAGGCCAACACCTGTACAATCTATTTTACTTTCCCCTGAATGTTGGAGATTCTTCTTAATGCTCTCTAACGAATACAAAACAAATTGTTACTACTAAATTACTCTCTCCACCAAAATAAGTATCGTTTTAAGAAAAATATTGTCTCAAAAAAATTACCGCGTTAGGATTTCAGAACAATAGTTAGTAACTGTGTTCAAGTATATTCTTATATTAAGGAATTACTTCTTTACAATTGCTGCATTAGGATTTCAGAACATAGTTAGTAACTGTGTTTAAACATATTCTTATATTAAGAAATTACTTCTTTTTAATTAGCGCTCAATTTTTAAGAATATTCTAATAAGTAGGAGCAATTTAGTAATAATATCTAAGATGATATTTTAATTAGCATGAAAAGAACTAAACCGATATTTATTTTTGGAAGAAATGAGTAATAAGTTGAAGAAAACTAAAGCTTAAGAAAGCAGCCAGAGTTGAATAAGTTGATGAAAAGCTCATTTTCAACCCACTGATGACCTCGTAATATTTAAATTATTTGGTGCAAACAACACATTGAACGGTCACGTAGTTTTATTTTATTTTGGGGATAGTTGCTTGATATATGCAATTAACAAATTAAAGCTATGAACCGAACCAACAAATAAATTGTAGTGGAATGGTAAGTTATTTTTTATTTTTAATTAAATGTTTAAATTTGAGTTCATAATATAAATTATAGAGGAGTAGTGAGTTTTATTTTTTATTTTTAATTAAATGTTTAAATTTGAGTTCATAATATAAAATCACCTTTAAGAGCGAATGGTTTACCTTAATTTTCAAGTGGACTTCCCAATATGAATCATAACTTGTTGTCATGTGATCAGGTCACAGATTCAATTGTCGTGCAAACAACTCTTTGTAGAAATGTAAGATGAGGCTGTATTCAATAGATTCTTGTAGTCCGATCCTTCCTGAACTCAACATATAGTGAGAACTTTAGTGCAACAAATTATTTTTGTTAATTCCTCCCAAATAAACTATAGTTAATGGAGCTTAAAACGAGTATCAAACATATACACATGGAAAACAAAACCAAAAAAAAAAAAAGGAAGAGTGAACCTATGAAAAAAGTAGGCCCTTATAAATGCTAGTTGCTATGCATAACCACTTATCAACTTCCACCAATAACATGAAAGACGGCATAGCTCATTAATTAAACCTCCTAGCTTATTATAAGAGATATAGTTTAATAGACTAGTAGAGAACATGAAATATATATCTACAGCTTATTGGGATATGATCCTACATGCAAAAGTATATGAAGATCGAGAACTAACATAGTTGAGTGTTGTTTAGTTTTTCTTCTTAGCATTATTATTAGTAATTCTCCTATTATTGTACCTTTGATTTTAGTATGATCTATCATTTTCTTTGCTTTGTTTATTGTACTATTTGTGGTTGCTAATGTTCTTTAATTTATCCATTATTTTGTTTTATGGTTTCGTCATTACTATATTTCTTTTCTTACTAATTTGATGTTATTTATTCGAATCGAAGGTTTATTGAAAATAATATTTGTACTTTCATGTCACGATTCAGATTAATGAATCGTGCGGGCACCTACGCTATTCTAAGTAGTTAGGAGAACCCTTATTGCTCAATTAAAAATATGCGGAAGACTTTTGTTTTTAAGAGAATACTGAATTAAATATAATAAGTAAATTAAATACTAATAAATAAATTTCTTCAAAAATTTCTTACAAATGTTCTGTACTATCCCAAGACTTGGTCAGACATGTACAAGAGCTACCTATTACAACATACACTGACAGTAAAATAAATAATAGGACTCTAACATCTGCCAGGAAGAAAGTGCAGAAGTTAGTCTATCAAGTAACTACAAACTAACCTGCATCCAGTCTACTCCCAAAAAGAAATGTAGAAGAGTAGGGTTAGTACTACCACACGTACTGGTAGGCATCATCGGTCGACCGTGTTAGTCCATATAATCATAAAATAGAATTAAGGAAAATAAATCATGACATCTTGAATGGAATATAATTCAACTAAGGTTGTAATAACATTATTACTTTACCTATATAACTTACATCATCCAACTACTCTTCCAACTCCATCAATATTATATTTGTTACTAACATACTACAGTCCAGACTCATTAATTCACACCATCAACCACAATCCAACGCTAATACATCACTATTCCTCTTTATTCACCTTATCTCTTCCATTACCTACATCTATAGGATTAATCCAATAATCATAGACAACTCACACTAAACTCTCGGGCTAACAACCAAATGCTCTATTATAATATTAAAGAATGATAACTAGCCATTTTGGTAAGCTACCATTAAAACTCGTATAAATGAAGGAAGTCAACCAACATATAAGTAAGTACAAAGTTTCACTTTTTCAAATACATATCACACAATCAAATACTCAATGAATTAATAATACAACAATAACAAATCAAACAGTGCTCACAAACAAGTCATATAACCATCAAGAGTATCAATCATACTGTAAACATCCACAGACTCAACACAAATATATAAACACATGCTATAGGACTTATTTTTGCCCAAATAGTCAGGACCTGCAAGGAACAATCTATATTCATGTACCGTACCGGCATGGTACCCAATCCAATATATACATATCCGTACCGATGTGGTACCCGATCTAAGATATAAATATCCGTACTGGCATGGTACCCGATCCAACATATACATATCCGTACCCGTGTGGTACCCGATCCAACATATACATATCCATACCGGCGTTGTACCCGATCCAACATATACATATCCGTACCGGCGTGGTACCCCATCCAACATATACATATCCATACCAGAGTGGTACCTAATCCACCATATACATATCCGTACCGACGTGGTACCCGATCCAATATATACATATTCATACCGACGTAGTACCCGATCCAATATATACATATCCAACCGGCGTGGTACCCGATCTAACATATACATATCCATATCAGCGTAGTACCCGATCCAACAAATACATATCCGTACCAGCATGGTACCCGATCTAACATATACATATCCGTAACGGTGTGGTACCTGATCCAATAAATACATATTCGTACCAAGTTTACAAGTACACTTAAAGTCATAAGACAATTCCATCAAGTAATTTTTCAATAATCATTTATACATGCATCAACAATCCAAGCATCAACAATTTCAAGCATGTACGAATACCAATCAACAAGTATTCATAGCATTACTTTAAGGAGTTATCATTATCAAACAAGCCACTCATAGGCTTGTCAATAAACCATCTGTAATACCCCGAGAACTCTAACCAATACTTCTACTATGACTCAAGCTCATGAGAAATAAATTATAGTACTTTGGTTGTTTTCTGATCAAGGGTGATGTGTATTAAGGCCTCAAAGATGTCCTAGTAATTAGGTAAATTAAAACATCCCTTGTCGATTGAATTCTTGAGAAGGATATTGGCATAGTCAAATTCAAACGACCATGTCTATTGTTACACTAAGAAATTTTGAGCTCATGACTCACCAACAGATAGATAATTGAATTATCTTTCCAACGGTATCAATTTCACCCCAATCCAGCATTGGAGCGAAAAGTTATGCCTATTTTACTCCAACGTGTCAGCCTGGAAACAGTATGACGACATTTTATGACGACTTGTCACAAGTCTGACGGCTTGTTACAAAATGTCGTCACCTTAAGCAGAAAATCACAAATTCCAACATTTTGCGACGACATTTTGTGATGACTTGTCATAAGTCTGACGGCTTGTCACAAAATGTCGTCAACCTTAAGCAGAAAGCCATAAATTCCACCCTTTTGTGATGATATTTTGTGATGACTTGTCACAAGTCTGACGACTTGTCACAAATATCGTTAGCTATTTTTTTCAGCAATTAAAGGATGTTTTTGCAAGGGTATTTTGGTATTTTCTCATCTTTTGGAGGCCTCTATATATATGAGAATTCTTATCCAAACCCTAATTTCTTCATATTCTCTTCCAATTCTCTTAAGAAAATATATCTAGGGTTTCATTCAAGAACATTAATCTTCCAAAAATCATCCATAAATCTTCAAGATTTCTTCAAGAACCAAGTTCCTCATAGTGTGGGCTTCGAGAATTATTTATTACAAGTGTGGATAGAGTCTCAAGCACTAGAATTCATCTAATTTCAAAGATTAAGGTATGTGGGGTTTTGAACAAGAGCAATCCTTTAGTTCTTGTGCCCAAAGCTTTGATTTTTATTATGGATTTATATGATTTTACAAGTGGGTTTATACCCAAATTACTTCATCACGAGACTATGAGAATATAAATTGTTCAAGCTTTGTTATACATGATTATTTTACTATTCCCAAGTTATGACTTGATATTTAATATTGTGAATTTCATATTTCTACCATGATTTGATATTTCAAGTTCTTTCAAGATATGTGTCAAGCTTTAAGCTTCCTTATGACAAATTGAATTATTGAGTATATTGATTCATGAGATTGACTTGTTACAATGAGTCTTGATATTTACTCAAAGTTATTGATGTTGCCATGATTTAATGAATTGATACATTTTGATATTGAGAAAGATTGATTTGATTTGAGTCGAGTTAGGAATCCACAAATTGATTAGATTTGACAAATGAGAAAGAGATTTGATTTGGTCTTCATGATAGACCCTTGTGATGTTTGTGGTGGATTTCCTAACGTGTTCTGAGCTTGTATCTGGGAGTAGTATTTACCACCGAGCGGGAAATGTGGTATTTTCCCTGAAACTGCGTACCACCGTAGGATTGGTATTGATATTTATGGGTCAGAGGTCGAGTATGAGATTGTGATCTCTAAATTGAGTTTGTACTCCCTGGCAAGAGTACGACGCTCTCGCCAATGTGGAGTTCTATCCTTAGGAGGGCAAAACGTTGGACTCCATGTAGCTCACATGGTTTATGTCGGTTATAAGAACCTCCCATGTCCATAAGAGTTGAGTTTCTTAAATTACCGAGTCACTCCGAGTCTTGAGTTGAAGAGTTGATTGTTTATGATGATTTATGAGGTTTTTATCATATGATTTATGTACTATGAGATCATGAAAAGTATGTTTCAATCTAACTTAAGCCAAGTGATCCATCATTGTACATATGCATATTTTCATGAAATTGATGATGATATTTACATTGTTGCATGCACCCCCACATACTCAGTACATTCTAAAGTGCTGACCCACATATTTTTCTATGGGCTACATTTTCTTATAATGTAGGTTCAGGTACTCAGCCGCAGCCGTGTTAGCGATATTCAGGCGCCTCACTACGTTTCCTCAGTGGTGAGTTCTCATGGTTCGAGGATTGTGTCTATATTTTTGTGATATCATTTTGTTGTTATGGCTTTCAATACTGTTGAGTCAGTTGGGGGTTTGTCCTAAAGGCTCCTTGATTTTGATGTATAGAGGCTTTGTCAGACTAGAGGGATGGTATGTACAGACATTCAATATATATTTTGGTTGTAAAGTTTAGTATTCTCCAGTATCTCTCTTGAACCCGATGTGATATATCTCTTTATTATGCATGACTATTATGGAATTGAGTTCCTTGGGTAGTGTCTAGCTCCGAGGGCTAGCTTGGGGCTACGTGTAGCCCTAACCACCATGTAACGTTTCGAGATTGAAATTTCAGGGCGTTACAAAGCTTGGTATCAGAGCCAAAGATTTAAGGAGTCCTAGGTCCTAGGGAGTCTGACATGCCACGTTACGTAGAGTCTTGATCATTGGTTTGTAGCGCGCCACATCTATGAGTAAGAGGCTACGGGACGTTTTAGGAAAAGTCATTTCGTTCTTCCTAAAGTTTATCGTGCCTACAACTGTCTCTTTATCTGCTATTAACTCGTGCTCTCTTATAACAAAAAATGCCTCCTCGTCGAGCTCATATAAATAAGGAGCAACCTCAACCCGTTGATCCCTTGAACGAGCATGTGTCTCATGAAAAATTTTGGACAGCTTTTTACGCGCTAGCCCAGGAAGTTACCGCCAATGCTCAAGCTAACGCCCAGGCTACTGTTCCGCCTCCGCAAGAGAATAATTCTGCTGCAGATTGAGTTCGTGACTTTATGCGAATGAATCCGCCTGAGTTCTATGGGTCAAAGGTAGGTGAATACCTACAGATGTACTTGGATGAAGTGAGAAAGATCACTCAAATTATGAACGTGACTGAGGATTAGAGTGTTGAATTGGCTGCCTATCGAATGAAAGATATTGCATATAATTGGGTGGAGATGTGGAGGAAGAGTAGAGGAGAGGATGCTGCTCCCATGACTTGACAGTTATTCCAGGATGCGTTCTTGGATAGATTCTTTCCTCTTGAGATGAGGGAAGCAAAGATAGAGGAATTCATAAATTTGAGACAAGGCTCCATGACTGTTAAGGAGTATTATCTTAGATTCAATCAATTATCCAAATATGCTCCTAGTGTGATGGCTGACCCTAGGACCATCATAAGCAAGTTCATGACTGGCGTGTCGAGTTACGTTGTGAAAGAGTGTAGATCTGCTATGCTTAATAGAAAGATGGAACTTTCTCGGTTGATAATACATGCCCAATAGATTGAAGCTGATAAGGTGAAAGAGAGGGAGAGAGTAAGAGGGAATAAAAAAGCTAGATCAGAGCAGTAGGGATTCGGGCAGTCCAGATTCCATGGAGGAAACCACCCTTAATTCCAGAGACGTCTGTTTATGCTCGTGCCTTCTCAGCTAGTGCTCCCGCACCTAGAAGCAGGTAGAAGCAGGGGAACATGCTTATCCTGTCCAGGTCTCAGGAAAGTATAAGTAACAGACCCCGTCCTCCTTTATGTGCCAAGTGTGGTAGAGATCATTTTGACGAGTGTTTTATTGATCAGAGGGGTTGCTTTGGTTGTGGAAAGTTAGGCCACCGACTTAGGGAAGTCGAGATGCTCATCCCCAGAGTCAGGCTACCAGTGCCCCTGCTCCCGTAGTCCGCCCAGTTCCTCATCAGGGCGCCTCTTCTAGTACTGATGGCGGTTCACGCCAGAATCACTTCTATGCTATACCACCTCACAAGGAGCAGGAGGACTCTCCAGATGTTGTCACTGGTATGCTCTGTGTCTTTTATTTTGATGTGTATGTATTGATAGACCCCGGTTCGAGTTTCTCTTATGTGATACCTCGGGTTGCTGTAAATTTTGAGATGGACCCTGAACGGATTCCTGAACCTATTTTGGTTTCTACCCCAGTAAGAGAATCTGTTATTGCTAAGCAAGTGTATAAGAAGTTTCCTGTCACTGTAATTCATCGGGTCATATGTGCTGATTTGATTGAGCTAGATATGGTTGATTTTGACGTCATTCTGGGTATAGATTGGCTTCACTCGTGCTATGCGTCTATAGATTATCGTACCCGAGTGGTCAAGTTTCAGTTTCCTGATGAGCTCATTTTTGAGTGGTCCGGGAGTTCTGTAACCCCGAACAACCATTTCATATCCTACCTCAAAGCTAGGAAGTTGATTTCCAAGAGTTGCATCTATGACCTAGTTCGAGTCAAAGACCTCAAGTCCGAGACTCTGACTATTCAGTTAGTTAGCATTGTTAATGAGTTTCCCGATATTTACTTGGAAGATCTCCCAGAGGCCCCATCTGATAGAGAAATAGAATTTGGGATTGATCTCCTTCCCGGCACTCAGCCTATTTCCATTCCTCTGTACCATATGGCTCCCACAGAACTTAAAGATTTGAAGGAGCAACTCAAAGATCTCTTAGACAAAGGCTTAATCAGACCCAGTGTTTCCCCGTGAGGTGCACCTGTTCTATTTGTGCGTAAGAAAGATAGTACATTGTATATGTGCATTGACTACCGTCAACTCAAAAAGGTAACTATCAAGAACAAGTACCCTCTTCCTAGAATCGATGATTTATTTGATTAGCTATAGGGTGCAAGTCCTTTCTCAAAGATAAACCTTAGATCCGGCTATCATCGGCTTAAAGTGAGAGAGTATAATATTCCAAAGACAACCTTCCAAACCCATTATGGTCACTTTGAGTTTCTTGTCATGTTCTTTGGGTTAACCAATGCTCCAGCAGCCTTCATGGACCTCATGAATTGAGTGTTCAAGCAATATCTTGATATGTTTGTCATTGTATTCATAGACGATATTCTTGTGTATTCCCAAAGAAAGGATGATCATGCCGACTATCTTAGAATTGTCTTGCAAACTCTTAGAGATCATTAATTACTCACTAAATTTAGCAAGTGTGAATTTTGGCTAAGGTCAGTTGCTTTTTTGGGTCACATTATTTTCGCCGAAGGCATTAGAGTCGATCCCCAAAAGACAGAAGCTGTAAAGAATTAGCCTAGAGCTACCTCTCCATCTGATGTTAGGAGTTTCTTGGGTCTAGATGGTTACTATCGTTGTTTTGTTGAGGGATTCTCTTCCATTGCGTATTCCATGACCCGGTTGACCCAAAAAAAAGTTAAGTTCCAGTGGACAGATGCCTGTGAGAAGAGTTTTCAGGAGTTGAAGACTCGACTCACTTCAGCCCCAGTGTTAGCTTTACCCGATAGTACTGATGGTTTTATGGTGTATTATGATACTTTTAGAGTTGGTTTGGGTTGTGCGTTGATGCAGAGGGGTAAAGTTATAGCTTATGCGTATAGACAGTTGAAGCCTCATGAGAAGAATTACCCAACCCATGATCTTGAATTAGCAACTGTAGTTTTTGCTTTGAAAATCTAGAGACATTATTTATATGGTGTTCATGTTGATGTGTTTACTGATCCAAAAAGCCTGTAGTATGTGTTTACTCAGAGGAAGTTGAATCTTAGACGAAGAAGATGGTTAGAGTTGCTAAAAGACTATGATATGAGTGTGTTGTATCATCCGGGCAAGGCTAATGTTGTGACAGATGCTCTTAGCAGGTTGTCTATGGGTAGTGTAGCTCATGTAGAGAATGATAAGAAAGAATTAGCTCATGATCTGCATCGTTTGGCTAGGTTGGGTGTTAGATTACTTGATTCCGCTGAAGGGAGTATGTTAGTTTAGAGTAGTTCCGAGTCTTCTTTGGTCTCGGAGGTAAAGGAGAAGCAAGACAGGGATCCTAGTTTGGTCAGACTGAAGGAGTCAGTTAAGGACCAAAAGGTAGAGGTTTTCTCCCAAGGGGGAGATGGTGTGTTGAGATTACTGGGTAGATTGTGTGTTCTCAATGTTGATGATCTAAGGCAGAGAATATGGCTGAAGCGCATGGCGCACGATATTCTATTCATGCCGGTGCTACCAAGATGTACCGCGATTTTCGAGAAATTTATTGGTGGAATGGTATGAAGAAAGACATAGCAGGATTTGTGGCACAGTGTTCTACTTGTCAATACGTTAAGGTAGAGCACCAAAGGCCCGGTGGTGTAATGCGAGAGTTTAGCATTCCTACTTGGAAGTGGGAAGAAGTGAATATGGATTTCATAATTGGTTTACCTCCTTGTTGTCATCATGATTCGATTTGGGTTGTTGTAGACCGGTTGACTAAATCAACTTATTTCTTGCCAGTGCATTCATTTTATACAGCTGAAGATTATGCTAGGTTGTATATCCGTGAGTTAGTCAGATCGCATGGAGTTTCTTTGTCTAGCATCTCAGATAGAAGTACTCAGTTTACTTCACAGTTTTGGAAAGCCTTTTAGAAGGGTCTTGGTACCCAAGTTCATTTGAATTCCGCTTTTCATCCGCAGACTGATGATCAGGCTGAGATGACTAGTCAGACTTTGGAGGACATGTTGAGGGCATGTACGCTTGATTTTAAAAGTAGTTGGGATGAGCACTTTCCATTAATCAAATTTGAGTATAACAATAATTTCCATGCTACTATTCAGATGGCCCCGTTTGAAGCTTTGTATGAGAGAAGATGTAGATCACCAATAGGTTGGTTTGAAATAGGAGAAACAACTATGATTGGGCCTGATGCTGGTTCGAGGCTATGGAAAAAGTTTAGTTGATTCGAGAAAGATTGAAAACCGCTCAAAGTCATCAGAAGTCATATGCGGATGTGAGAAGAAAAGATCTTGAGTTTAATGTTAATGATTTGGTGTACTTGAATGTTTCACCCATGAAAGGGGTGAAGAGATTTGGGAAGAAGGGAAAGCTTAGTCCCCATTATATTGGTCCATACAGGATTCTGAACCGTGTTGGGAAAGTAGAATATGAGGTAAAGTTACCCCCGAAGTTGTCTAGCATTCATCCGGTATTCCATGTTTCTATGCTTAAGAAGTGTATTGGTGATTCTGTCGTGGTTGATTCTTCCGAAAGCTTAGATATTTAGGATAGCCTTTCATTCAAGGAGATTCTAGTTGAGATTAGGATTTTCAGATCCGTAGACTAAGGAACAAAGAAGTTCCTTTGGTTAAAGTGCTTTGGCAAAATCAATCTATTGAGGGTGCTAAATGGGAAACCGAAGCTGATATGTGAGCCAAGTACCCTCACCTCTTTTTTGTGTGTACGGAGTGAGCAGAAGGTACCATTCTTTCTTAATTCCGCCCCCTTCTTATTAAAGATTCAGCTGTGTGTCTACTTCCATCATGAATTTGTGCATTTTGTATAGTGTCCAAAGGTATAGAGTGAAGTAAGTCCTTTGAGTAAGTCGTTCTAGCTATACGTCCTTATTTTTTTAATTCTTGGCCTATCAGGCAACATTCGGGGATGAATGTTTCCAAGGGGGAGATATTATAATACCCCGAGAAATCTAACCAATAGTGCCACCATGACTCAAGCTCATGAGAAATAAATTATAGTGCTTTGGTTGTTTTCTGATCAAGGGTGATGTGTATTAAGGCCTCAAAAATGTCCTAGCGATTAGGTGAATCAAAACATCCCTTACCGATTGAATTCTTGAGAAGTATTTTGGCATAGTCAACTTCAAATGAGCATATCTCTTGTTACACTAAGAATTTTGAGCTCATGACCCAACAACAGATAGATAATTGAATTACCTTTCCAACGGTACCAATTTCACCCAAATCCGGTATCAGAGCGAAAAGTTATGCCTATTTTACTCCAGCATGTCAGCCTGGAAATTGTGTGACGACATTTTGTGACGACTTGTCACGAGTCTGATGGCTTGCCACAAAATGTCGTTACCTTAAGCAGAAAGTCACAAATTCCAACATTTTGTGACGACTTGTCACAAAATGTCGTCAACCTTAAGCAGAAAGTCATAAATTTCACCCTTTTGTGACGACATTTCGTGACAACTTGTCACAAGTCTGACGACTTGTCACGAATGTCGTCAACTATTTTTTTTCAGCAGTTAAAGGACGTTTTTGTAAGGGTATTTTGGTCCTTTCTATCTTTTGGAGGCCCCTATATATATGAGAATTCCCATCCAAACCCTAATTTCTTCATATTCTCTTCCAATTCTCTTAAGAAAATATATCTAGGGTTTCATTCAAGAACATTAATCTTTCAAAAATCATCCATAAATCTTCAAGATTTCTTCAAGAACCAAGTTCCTCATAGTGTGGGCTTCGAGAATCATTTATTACAAGTGTGGATAGAGTCTCAAGCACTAGAATTCATCTAATTTCAACGATTAAGGTATGTGGGGTTTTGAATAAGAGCAATCCTTTCGTTCTTGTACCCAAAGCTTTGATTTCTATTATGGATTTATATGATTTTGCAAGTGGGTTTATACCCAAATTACTTCATCATGAGACTGAGAATATAAGTTGTTCAAGCTTTGTTATACATGATTATTTTACTATTCCCAAGTTATGACTTGATATTTAATATTGTGAATTTCATATTTCTACCATGAGTTGATATTTCAAGTGCTTTCAAGATATGTGTCAAGCTTTAAGCTTCCTTATGACAAATTGGATTATTGAGTATATTGATTCATGAGATTAAGTTGTTACAATGAGTCTTGATATTTACTCAAAGTTATTGATGTTGCCGTGATTTAATGAATTGATACATTTTGATATTGAGAAAGATTGATTTGATTTGAGTCGAGTTAGGAATCCACAAATTGATTATGATTTGATAACTGAGAAAGAGATTTGATTTGGTATTCATGATAGACCCTTGTGATGTTTGTAGTGGATTTTCTAATGCGTTCTGAGCTTGTGTCTGGGAGTAGTATTTACCACCGAGAAGAAAATATGGTATTTCTCCTAAAACTACGTGCCACCGTAGGATTGGTATTGATATTTGTGGGCTAGAGGCCGAGTATGAGATTGTGATCACTAAATTGAGGTTGTACTCCCTGGCAAGAGTACGATGCTCCTGTCAATGTGGGGTTCTCTCCGTAGGAGGGCAAAACGTTGGACTCCATGTAGCTCACATGGTTTATGTCGGTTATAAGAACCTCCCATGTCCATAAGAGTTGAGTTTCTTAAATTACCGAGTCACTCTGAGTCTTGAGTTGAAGAGTTGAGTTGTTTATGATGATTTATGAGGTTTTTATCATATGATTTATTTACTATGAGATCATGAAAAGTATGTTTCAATCTAACTCAAGCCAAGTGACCCATCATTGTACATATGCATATTTTCATGAAATTGATGATGATATTTACATTGCTACATTTTCTCGTAATGTAGGTTCAGGTACTTAGCCGTAGCCGTATTAGCGATATTAAGGTGCCTCACTACGTTTCCTCAGTGGTGAGTCCTCATGGTTCGAGGACCGTGTCTATATTTTTGTGATATCGTTTTGTTGTTATGGCTTTCAGTACTGTTGAGTCAGTTGGGAGTTTGTCCCAAAGGCTCCTTGATTTGATGTATAGAGGCTTTGTCAGACTAGAGGGATGGTATGTACAGACATTCAATATATATTTTGGTTGTAGAGTTTAGTATTCTCCAGTATCTCTCTTGAACCCGATGTGATATATCTATTTATTATGTATGACTATTGTGGAATTGAGTTCCTTAAGGTAGTGTCTGGCTCCGAGGGTTAGCTTGGGGCTACGTGTAGCCCTAAGCATCGTCTGACGTCTCATGATGAAAATTTCAGGGCGTTACACCATCATTATCACCAATTTAGCCTCTCATAGGCATCCAATAGATATAGTATTTTTATCAATATCAAAACAAGAATATCATATCATAAAATAAATCACAATTTAATTCTTACGCATACAAGTCACTATTGAAACCTTAATTACACATTAATTACTAAAAGTATCATTATCTTCTTAAATACCACAACTTGGGTTCTAACATCACCAACTATAACTAGCACATCCATGAGTATTATCATCCTCTACCTCTTTACACATAATACAATCATCACACTAATTCAAGTCATCTATCCCTTAGATATTAATATGCTCATCAATATTCAATCTTAGCATAATTCTCCTCGTCATATTATTGCACAATACATACAACTTAATACCATTACAACTCAACTAGGTTCATCACTAGGACAACTAAAAAAAATCATCATGTTCATATACTACATTTACAACAATCTCCTTTCGGGCACATAACACATAATATCATAAATATCACATAATCAATCAATAATATAGTTTTTGGGATTAAAGTTAAATACTCGTGTCTTTATCCACCTCAATTCCATGCCCGCAGGCCTAGACATGCTTTCTTCCATCAATTCTAAATTATGAAAATATAAAATAACACAATCTTCTACTCATTAAACCTAGCCTACCTGGACGCCAAGCTTTTAAAAGAAACAAACAGCAACCAAGATGTTCTTTACTTTTCCTTCATGCCTTGGAATAATCAACCATCTAAAAATCAAGCAATAATAAGAGTAATTAAACAGTTACTCTTCAAACAAATATCTTAGGGATTCAAAATCACTAGTTCTACCCTAATTAAAGGTCTATATCATTCCCCAAGTTAAATTAATCATTAATTAGCTCGTTCAAGCTTAATCCATCTCCATTAATGGAGTTTTTATGCTAAAGGTCTCATCTTTACGGAATTCAAGGTTCCTAACCATCAAAATTCATAATCTAGTTTATAAAATTCATGTTAGGAATCTTTAATTTACAATTTAGGATCAGCTTTACGTCATATTAAAAACACCCATGAGTATTTTTCAAAAGGATTCCACCATTAAAGATCTTTCTAAGGATTCTAAGCTATTAAGGAAATAAAAGACAAAGAAAATAACGAAAAAACTTACCTCAACGAAGGAATTTTACCTTAAGCCTTGGGAAATCACCTCTCTAGGGTTGGAGAGTGAAATTTGAGTTTTTTAGACTTAAAATACGGATGAAGCTGACTTAAATACCATCAGAATTTTCACTACAACGAAATTCCGCTTCAGCCTGGACAGTGCTCAGTAAAACAATCATAACTTTTTACTCCGAATTCGGATTGAGGAACTGTTTATTGCGTTGAAAAAAGGACTCAGAGATTTTTAATTTGGTGGTGTTGGGTTTCATAACTCCTTATATTCTAAGAGATATCAAAACTCTATTGAAAATAAAGTTTTAAACATAACTTTGTGTTAGGGATATTTATGATCTTAATTAATAGCTAAAGAAATTTCAAACTAAGTTATTGATATTAAAACTCATGAATAATTAAATTTATCGGGCTTGAGTCTATCTAGACACATTCGAAGGCTAAAATCTTTACCGAAAAGTGAGGTAACATAATAAATAAAATATTGGCTACTTTGAACCCAAATTAATATTAAGAAATTCAAATTAAGAATTTTTATTAATTTATTATGAATAATTTAGTAATGACGAAATGGGTCATTACATTTCATTAAATAGAGTTAAGGTTGCGTATTCTTTCCTAGAAAAATGGCAAGTCCGATAGTCCTTTCTTGTTTTTCTTTCTTTCTTCCTATTTCAAAGCAAAAATAAATTAAAGTGATATTGATCACCTTGAATATGCTTGATAAAATCTGAATAGATGCAACTAATGCATGAAATTTCCTGATTACAGAACATATATAACTTCATTAACATTGAGATTGTTGTAGTAGTTGAATTCTTCAAGCAATTGCTTCAATGACAATAATTTACTCATACCCAAGGACCCAGCACTTAAAGATCAATAATAACCACATGAACCAAATTAAAGTTGGTATATATATATATATTTTTTTTTAGGCAAAATGACCTTCTGAACCCCTGTACTATGTCGGTTTTGTAAGCTGGACACTTCTATTTACATGTTTGTCATATGGACCCTTGAGCCCATTAAAAAACAACATTTTGCACCCTTTGACCGTTGACCTTGCCTATATGGCTTTGAAATGGTGACTAGGACAAAGAGAGTGTAGCCATTCGCCTGGGCATGCGAGTGGGGGTCAATTTTTGACCAATTTTATATTAAAATAATAATAATAATAATAAAAAAAAAATGACCCTTTTTTTCCTTTCATCTTTTTTAATTTAAAAATATTTTTAAAAATTAAAAAAAATAAAAATATTTTTTCCCTCCCCACCCCACCCAAGCCCGTCCCCACCCCACACCCAACCCAGCCCCGTCCCACCCCACCCCCATCCCCACCCCACCCCAACACCCGTCCAGCCCTTCCCCACCCCCACCCTACCCAGCCCCATCCCACCCCCCCCCCCAGCCCCTTCCAGCCCCCAAACCCCACCCCAACACTCTTCCAGGACCCCACCACCTTCACTTTTTATTTTTTATTTTAATTTCCCTCAATTCAATTCTTTTCAATTTTTTTTTGAATAAAAATTTAAATTTGAAAACTTTTTTGGGGGGGATTAAAATTTAAATTTGAATTGAAAGTGAGTGATAGTGAGTATTGAAAAAAAATAGTGAATTTTTCTTGAAAAAAATTAAACTTTTTGTGAATTTTTTAAAGATATTCAAATTTAAAAATAAAAAATTTATTATGTTTGTATATATGAATTTCTAGTTAAAAATTTAAATTAATTAGAAAAGAATTTTAATTATTTGGAATGAATTTGATGTTTAATTTGTGAGCAAAAATAAAAACATGATTATTCAAATTTTTCTACAATTATAAATTTTTCTTATTTAATTAAATTAATTTTAATATTTAATTTGTTATTTAGCATTTTAAAAATGACTTAGAATTTAATGTAATACTTTTTAAAAAAATTTTATCATTATTTTTTTATTTTTTTATGTTTTTTAAATGACGTGGTAGGTGACGTGGTAGATGGGGCAGATGTGGCAGCTGACGTGGGGAGAGTATGTTACACTCACCAAAAAAAGGTTTAAAATATTGTTTTTTAGTGGGTTCAGGGGTCCAGATGACAAACATATAAGTAGAAGTATTCAACTTACAAAACCGACATAGTACAAGGGTCCAGAAGGTTATTTTGCTTTTTTTTTTTTTTTTTATAGTATTCACACCTACAGTAGTAAAAAAATGCTGAATTCTTGGCTTTAAATTCTATAGCTTATGACACATATCAAAGGACAAACTCATTTAAAAAAAAAAAAATGGAACACTACAAGAAAAATTCTTAATTAGTGGAGTTGTTTTGACTCAAATTTGCCCCACTTATGTTAAAGAAATCTATTTACCCAAGTGCCACTTTTTATTCATCCAAAAAAATTATAAGCAACCAAATACCTTTATAAACTACCTTACTTTCCCCTGAATCTTGGAGATTCTTAATGCTCCCTTATGTATACGAAACAAATTAGTCGTATTACTAAATTAATAGTAACTATTTATACACTTCGACTATATATGTTGTGTATATGTAATTATGTATAGTTAGTTTAACATACATATTACCTCTATATTGTATACATATTTTGTAAAGTAGATGGCCTGAAGGTACTTGATGGTAATTTTCCTATTAATAAACTGGGGTAAAGCAACGCTAAAGAAAGCAAACCAAAGTTGAAGAAGTTCATAGAAAGCTGATTACCAACCCACTCATGGCCTCCAAATATTACTGTTATATATTTTTTAGGTCATGAAAAGAAAGAAATACATAGTATAGTAATAATAATTTTTGGTGCACACAACACATTGGATGGTCACGTCCCTTCCTAATTCCTATGCCTAGCCTCCACCAACACTGCGGCTGCGGCCCACCCTTTAATGTTTTACGTATTTATTTTTAGATAGTTTCTTGATATATACACACAGAGTTTAACAACGTGATGGATTATCAAATATTGTCCTAGAGAGATAAAATAATTTTTATTCTTTAATTAGATAGGTCTTAAAGACAGGTGTCTTTAAGCAAACGTTTTATTCTTATATGATTTATTTACTTTATAATCGAATTTAAATTTTGTAAATAAGCTCCAAAACAAATATTAAACGTCTATTAAAAGGAAAAAAGGAAACCAAAGGTAAAAGGAAAAAAAGGAAACCAAAGCAAAGGTAAGTCCTTATAAGTGGAAATTGCCATGCATAACCATTTATCAACTCCTCACTTCAAATATGACCGGCCGCATAGCTTATTACAGGAGTATAATTTACTAGACTACTAGAGGACTTCAAATTTGTAAGTGAATATACCTACTAACTTAATATTCAAAGTGATAATCAATTTTAAAATGCATGGAAAATTGAATTGATTTGCAACGCTTTAATAATTTTTTTTTTATTTATCACAATACGATTTCATTAATGAGAGGTTGTTGTACTAATTCTTCAAATAATTGCATCAATGACAATAATTTACTATACCCAAGGTTAAGCAATGTGGATGTCAAGTTAATCAAACACAATTAACATATTTTTAATAGTATCCATCTAATTACTAAAAAATGCTAGATTTGTGGCTTTAAATTCTATAACTTATGACACATATCAAAGGACAAAACTCATAAAAGAAAAAAGGAAGAATAGTAACAAAGAGTATCAAATCCTTTTTGAAAATCTAAGAAGGCTTTTCAAGCACCTCATTCCCCTTCCTCTTTCCTTTGTGATTTAACAATGTTTGGTCCTTGTCACTTCTATTGGTTACTCTCTCTATATTCCATATAGTACTTTATAGCTTTGTACTTCGTCCTCCTCCATCCATCTCCAACTCCACTTTTGAGCACTACTTTGAATTATATGTTCTTTGGAAGTTTTGTCCCTCTTTCTTGATGTAGATGGAAAAAATTTTGACCCCTCCTCTTTCTTGAACTTTCTTCTTTTCCAAAAAGTACAATCTTTTTAATTGTGTACAAAAGCCCAATGTGACAATTTTCCTCACCCATAGGTCAATTCTCAAATTGGATTTTATCACAAAGCAAAAAAAAAATAAAAAAAAATCACAATTCACCACAGGATGGATTGGATTAATAGATTGGATGGATGATGGAATATAATGTCATGGGTTGGCTACAACTAATTATAGTTTCTTTTTGTTTTCTTGTGTAAGTCAAAAGAGCACTTTGGATGGTTCTTGGAAATGTACCAAATGTCTGCACTACATATATATCTACTTAGATATTGGAGCCCGTGCCAACATGGGTCCGTTATATGTTACTTTTTTATCTCAATTTATATGGTATAAATAAAATTTGAAAAGTCAATAAATGTTTTTTTGTATATTTTTAAATATTTTATGTTATTAGTTATTGATTTATAGTACTTTTACATAATTTTCAAATACTATATGCTATTTTTTTTGTCCCAATTTATGTGATACTAATGAAATATTAGAGAAAGTTAATTAAATTTACTATATTATTTTAAATATTTTAAGTCGTTAATTATATTATAATCTATACGACTTTCTACGTAATTTTAAAGTAATATCCCTCTATATTAGTTTATATGAAATAAATTATTAATTATTATGATTTATAATATTTTTTTCACAATTTTCAAATATATAACAAGGTAAATAAAATAATTAAATTAAAATTTAGATAATCAATTATATTTTTAGATTTTTTAAGCTGTTAGCTATTGCAATTTATGATACTTTTTTGACATTATAATTTACTATTTTAAGTTGTTAGTTATTGTAATTTATTATACTCTCCTTGTTCAAACTTTTATGGCAGTGATAGTTAATTATATTTTAAAAATAATTTAAATTTTTAATTATTGTGATTTATAATACTTTTTCTTCTATTCCATTTTAAGTGACACCGATATAATTTCAAAAGTCAATCAAATATCACAATTGAAGTAGTGGAGCAAACATGTCTTAAATAACTCATAATAACTAATTAGAAGTGATATAGCAAAATTGTTATAAAAAATACTTGTGAAAAAAATTTAACTGGGCCTCATATAAGATGTGAAATTAATTTAAAACGTCAAGAGTTAATTTATCATTTTATGTCTATTTTATCCTTTTTTATTAAATATTATTAATTTTTTAATATTTAAATGACTTATAATAATTAATTAAGGGTGATATAGTAAAATTACGATTGAAGCAGCTGAAACAGACATGTCATAAATGTCTATTTTATTTTTTATTAAATATTATTAATTTTCTAACACGTAAATGATATATAATAATTTCGAGAATCAACCAAATATCACAATTTTAAAACGAAATCGGCACGTCTTGAATGACTCATAAAAATTAATTAGAAGTGATATAGCAAAAGTGCAATAAAAAATACATATGAAATTTTTTTAAATAGACCTCATATAAGATATCAAATTAATTTAAAACATCAAGAGTTAATTTATCACTTTATGTTTATTTCACCTTTTTAAAATAAATATTATTAAATTTTAAATGGGTGAAAATCATTTTCACCCCCAAACTTTGATTAAAAAATCAAATTCCCCCCTTAACATTGAACAATAATCATACTCCCCCCTTTATCCCATGTAATGCCCATTTTGTCCTTATAATTTTGATTCTATATTTATGTAATATCTTTTTATATTATATGGAATGAATATTTTTTTAACATGAATATTTATAATATTTTATTTAAGTTTATTAACTTTATACGCAAATTAATACGTATTATAAATCTATCACAAAATTCAATATTATTTTTAAGATCGTTATTTTAGCATTATATGTATTAAAGAGTCGTTTGGTGTGAGGTATAATTATAATAATTCAGAGATAAAGTTCATGATTATTTATCATGCGTTTAATTAGATGTATTAGGTAGTCTCAAAATTATTTGTCTCACCATTTATACCACAGTGATGAGATAAATTATCACACATACGTGTTAGTACAACTTATTTTGTAATAACTAATCCCGGAATAACTTGTTTCCAAACAACCCACCCCTAAGTGTGTATATATGCATATGTATGTACATGCATGTGCGTATATTTTCGTGTTTTATCACTCTCTTACTAAATTTGTTTCGTATTACTTAACTTTTTGTTGATATAACACAATCCGTAAGAAAATTTTACTTAGATGTATATTTTGCTAAATTAACCTTATTAATGATAATTTGAAACTTTAAATTTGTCTATACTGTTACTTTATATAGTTATTTAACACTAAAGGGTAGAAAAAAAAACATAATACAATTCTCTTGATTTCACAAATTGAGCAGATAAACTAAAACATTTATTTTTAGCATGAGAATCAAGTGATAAGAAACGATATTATCTATTGTCTATATCAGTAAATAAATTGTGATT
>NC_061116.1:170658560-170707569 GCF_002878395.1 Capsicum annuum
TGTTACTTTATATAGTTATTTAACACTAAAGGGTAGAAAAAAAAACATAATACAATTCTCTTGATTTCACAAATTGAGCAGATAAACTAAAACATTTATTTTTAGCATGAGGATCAAGTGATAAGAAACGATATTATCTATTGTCTATATCAGTAAATAAATTGTGATTACCATTAATAGAGTATTACATATTTTATAATTTATATAAATAAATATAATCTTTAAAATTTGGCCTTATTTTTATTCGAGAAAAACATCTAGTATTCCCGAACTATGACCAACTTTGTTACGACACACGTCAACTTCAGGGGGGTCCTATTACCCCTTAAACTAAATTTTAGCGTATTTTTGTCAATCTTTTTAGTTAACGTGATACCTTTTGTTAATCGTTTTAGATGGCGTGACACCTTTGACATGGGCTCCATTTCATGTAATAGAGGTACCACATTAGAACAAAAAAATGATAAAAGTACGCTAAAGTTGAGTTCAGGGGATAATAGGACCCCTGTGAAGTTGGAGTGTGTCGTAACAATTTTGACCATAGTTCGGGATGGTACTAGAGGATTATCTCTTTCATTTATTGTTTGTAATTTTTGCATTGAAATATATTTATAAAATTAGTAGTACTTATTATTTTCACTTGTTAAAATAAATATTATAGTTTTGATTATTATTAACAAAACTAATTTTCTTATTATGCTAATTTACTTCATAAAAATAATCATTAGCTTATATATTTCTTACTTTTTTTTTCTAGAAGATAATGTTTATGTTTTTATGAAAATTTTGTTATATGAATAATGTTTATGTTTTTATGAAAAATTTGTTATATGAATTTTTTTTTAAATGAAAATATGATGATTTTAAAGAAATTAAAAAAAAAGAATAAAAAAATTGATGATAAAGGATAAAATAGGAATTTTAAAAAGTCAATTAGGATAAAGGGGGAGTGTGATTATTGTTCAAAGTTGAGAGAGAATTTTATTTTTAAGACAAAGTTGGGGAGGAAAAATGAATTTGACCCTTTTATTTTATATGGTGATTAAAAAAATATAAATAAAAGATAATTTTATTAATTTATTTCTTAATAAATTTTTTGAAAACTTTATAAATAAGTATGAAAATTTTCAAAAAAATTAATTGCAAAGATAATATAAAAAATTAAATTAATACTTTTTTGATTTAATAAGGTGGTCAACTAATAGGAGAAAAATATTTTTAATAAGACGAACAAGTAATATGGGACAAAGAAAGCAATAAATCACAACCCTTTTCCATGAAATTTCATGACCCCATATGATGATAATTGGTTGTCAAAATTAAAATCATGTTAGGAGTTAAATTAATTGACCTTTATATATCATTTAGTTACTCGTATTCAAATTTAACCATATTCTAAATGTCAAATGTTTGTGTATAATTAATCACCTCAAACTGTATCTAACATTTCCCCCCTCTTATATAGCAAGGATTGCTAGTGTTTTTATTTTCCTCCAACGTGACTCTAATACCTTTCAACCTATCGGTTAATGATAGAGATATTCAATCACTTGAACTAACCTCCCTTTTAGACGGTACTATTTAACTTTTTTTATTCCTCTCTAAAAACTGTCACATTTTTTTTTTATTTTTTATGACTTGAATTTATAATCTTAAAATTAGAGGTGGATGCTTACCACCTAAACAACCTACAATTGAGATTCTTTTGCTTTGTTATGTTAATTGATGCACCCATTCTAACATAAACAGGTCGTTTGGTGTGAGTTATAAGGGATAAATGGTTTTGAAATAAATAAATGACTATTTTATCTTATGTTTGGTGAGGTATTAGTTAGTATCTGGATTATTTATTCCACCATCTACACCATAGTGATGGAATAAGTTATTCCATATATATGGTGGAATAACAAATCTCGGAATAACTAATCCCAAAATTAATTATTTCGGGATAACTATTTCCTGACCAAATGACCCCTAACAGTACTCATGACTACATTCTGTTCCATTTAATAATTTCTCTCCTGTTTTAAAATAATTGGTTCTTGTTGACTTGACATCTTTTTTAAGAAAATGGTTATTATATATTTTTTTGATCAAATCAACCTTATTAATTATTCTCTGAAAATATAATGAATAGATAGACTTTTGTTTCATCATTTAATAATAAGGATAGTATAAAAAAACATAATAAAATCTTTTTGATTTCATAAAAGAAATAATAAAACTAAAATAAATATTTAATTTGCTATACTGTTATCGGTCCTAAGCCGGGGGTCTATCAGAAACAGCTTCTCTACTTCTTTGGAGGTAGTGGTATGGTGTGCGTACACTCTACCCTCCCCAGATCCCGCTATGTGGGAATACACTAGGTATGTTGTTGTTGATATTTTTAGAAAAAGCTAACTATTTTGAAACAGAGGGAGTATTGCTCTTCCCAACTTCAAAGTTGTTTTTTTTTTAAAAAAAATGGGGCAGCGAAAAGGGGTTAAAATGACTCTCTTTGGATTGAAATGACTTTCAAGCTTTCAATAAGCTTTCAATGACTTTCCAATAAATTTCTTATAAATATAGAGGCTTTAAATAGTCAACATACAGTAAAAATCAGCATAATTTAAATTTAAAATCCTAAAGATTCTCAACAACTAAAACAACCTAATTCAAAATTCAAAATTTAAATTCATTCTAATCTAAACAATTTATTAAACTAAAATTACTGCAGTAATGTAATACCCCGATCGTTTCTTAAGCCTAAATCCATCTTTTGAGTGAATATGGATGACTTCCAAAGTGATTGATGTTTATACCAGTTGTATTTCTCTCATTTCCACTTCTTTCCATGTAGAGCATTGAATAAGCTTTCCATCGATACGAAATTCACCCAAATCCGACACTCGGGTGAAGAGTTAGAGCCATTTTAGTGAGACAATGTGCCACCTGACACTTTAGCGCGTCGCGGAGCCAGCCAAAATGGCAATTGTCATTTTTCAGTGAGCCTCCACGATATTGGCGCGTCGCGCCAAGGCTCAATATTAGGATTGTTAAATTTCAGTGCACCAACGCGATTCCACCGCGTCGTGGTGCCCTTCCAGGTCACGACCAAGGTGGCAAATGTGACTTCACCGCAGCGCGCCACTGAGAAGTTTCCCAATTGTCAAAATCCAGTGAAGGTCTGCGATCATGGCACTCGCGCCAAGGCCAAAACTCGAGCTCCAGTTCTAGAATTTGCTCAAGGGTATTTTGATCATTTTCGCCCATTTTGGCCTCTATATATATCCAAGTAGAGAAGAACAATTCATTTTCTCTCCAATCTCTTCCAAAAAATATCTAGAGCTAGGGTTTCTCTCCTCCAATTTCAAATCCAAATCTTCTCCAAAAAAATTCAAGAATCTTCTGTGTATTTCACCGAGTTGTTCAAGAATCAAGTTCTCTAAGTCAAAGGTATCAAGAAACTTAGCTCAAAAGTGTGAAGAAGAGTTTCCAATCAAGTCTTTTCATCTTAAAATCCTAATCAAGGTATGTGGGGCTTGAACAAGAATATCCTTTCATTCTTGTGCCCAAAAAATTGATTTTTACTATTGAAATTTCATGATCCTTGCAAGTGGGTTTACAACCAAATTTCTTTATTTATGATTTATGAGATTTGAGTTGATTACGTTTTATATTTATGATTATTTTACCATCATATTTCTTAAATTGAGAATTTATGCCACGAATTGTATTTTGTTATTATGTATTGATGATTTCTAAGTGATATAAGACAAGTGTCATGAGTTATGCTTTTTCCATGAGAAGTTTGAGTATTGAATATATTTATCGATATTGAGCTTGAGAGTCAAGAATGAGTCCTATGATGTTTTCTTGAAGCTTTTGATACTCGATATGATTTGATAAATAAGTGTACTTGATGTTGAGAAAGACTGTTTGAGTTTGAGTCGAGTTAGGAATCCACAAGTTGTATATGATTTACAGATGAGATATATTTATGATTTGATCTTCATGATAGACCCTTGAGTTGATTAAAGTGGATTTTCAAACGAGTTCTGAGCTGAGTCTGGGAGGAGTATTTAGCACCGAGCAGTGCATCCTACTTCCCCAGAACTACGTGCCACTGTAGGATTGAGATTTGAGGGACAAAGTGCCGAGTTTGTGACCACAGAGATGAGTTTGAGGTTTACTCCTTGGCAAGAGTATAACGCTCCAGCCAATGTGGGGTTCCTTCCTTAGGAGGGCAAAACGTTGGACTCCATGCGGCTCACATGGTTTATGTCGGTTATAAGAAACTCCAAAGTCCATAATAGTCTAAGTTTCTTGAGTTACCGAGGCACTCTAAGTCATGAGTTGAAGAGTTTGAGTTGAGTCCAATGATTTATGAGATTTTGTGAAGCATGTGTTATTATCGATGATTTGTGGAAATTATATTTCAGGAAATTCAAGCGAAGAGAGTCATTATTGTCATCATGCATGATTTTATTTTACATTTATGATATTGTTTAAAAGTGTTGCATACACCCCCACATACTCAGTACAATCCCAAGTACTGATTCCCATACTCTTCTATATTCTACATTTTCTCGTGATGTAGGTTTAGGTGCTCAGTCTCAGCAGCGACAGTGATCTTTGAGTACCTCTATCTACATTCTTACAGTTGGTGAGTCCTCATGGTTCGAGGACCTATGTCTTTATTTTTGGCCTTAATAGTAGATGTTTGTTTCTTTTCAGTTCAGGCGAGTCAGTTGGGGATCTGCCCCAATGACTCCTCAGTCTTTTGTACTAAAGGCTTTGTCAGACTAGAGTGCCAGTATGTACAAAACTTTCAGTATTTTATTTGTACAGGACAGTATTTCTTCGTATCTTAGTATGCTCATGACATGATTATTCTTCCCTAATTTAAAATGATTAGTGTTATAGTGAGTTCTGAAAGTGATAACAGGCTTAGAGGGTTAGCTTGAGGCTACGTGAGGCCTTAAGCACCGTGTGACATCTCAGGATAGGTTCTTGGGGCGATACAAGCTTGGTATCAGAGCCTGAGGTTTGAAGAGTCCTAGGGAGTCTGACGAGCCGCGTTACGTAGAGTCTTGATCATTGGTGTGTAACGTGCCACATCTATGAGCAAGATGCTATGGGATATTTTAGGAAAAATTGTTTCTTTCTTCAAAAGTCTATCATGCCTACAATTATTTATCTCTACTATTAATTCGTGCTCATTTGTGACAGGAAATGCCTCCTCGTAGAGCTCGCAGAAACAACAAACAACCTCAACCCATTGATCCTTTAGGTGAGATGGTGTCCCATGCTAAATTTAGGTAGCTTTTCAAGCGCTAGCCCAGGCGGTTACCGCCATGCTCAGACCCATGTTCAGGCAGCAGTTCCACCTCTGCAGGAAGGTAATTCAGCGGCAGCTTGGGTTCGTGATTTTTTACGGATGAATCCACCAGAGTTGTATGGGTCAAAGACAGGCGAAGACCTACAAATGTATCTTGATGAGGTGAAAAAGATCACCCAAATTATGCATGTAGCAGAGGAAGAAAGTGTGGATCTAGCTTCTTATCGCTTGAAAGATGTTTCTTATGATTGGGTGGAGATGTGGAGGAAGAGTAGAGGGGAGGATGCCGCTCCCATAACTTGGCAGTTGTTCTAGGATGCTTTCTTAGATAGATTCTTTCCCCCGGAGCTGAGGGAAGCGAAACTAGAAGAATTTATGAACTTGAGACAGGGCCCCATGACAGTCAAGGAGTATTTTCATAAGTTCAACCAGTTATCTAAGTATGCTCCCAGTATGATGGTTTATTCTAGAACTAGTATGAGTAAGTTTTTGGCTAGTATATCTGGTTATGTTGTGAAAGAGTGTAGATCCGCTATGCTTAATATGGACATGGACCTTTCAAGACTAATGATTCATGCTCAGTAGATTGAAGCGGACAAGGTTAAGGAAAGAGATAGAGTAAGGGCAAATAAGAGAGTTAGATTAGAGCAGCAGGGGTATGGTCAGACTAGACTTTCTGAAGGGAATCACCCTTAGTCCCAGAACCGTTCACTTGTGCCAGCGCCTTTATCAGCCAGTGCTTCAGCATTCAGAATTAGGCAGGAGCAGGGTAATAGGCCTACTATGTCTAGGTCCCAGGACAGTGGAGTAACAGACGTCGTCCTCTCCCATGTCCGAAGTACGGTAGGGACCATCCTAGTGAGTGCTTAGTCAATCGGAGGGGTTGTTTTGGGTGTAGTAAGTTGGGCCACATATTCAGGGATTGCCCATACGCTAGACAGGGGAGTCGTGATGTTCGTCCCCAGAGTCAGGCTATTAGTGCTCCAGCCCCTTTAGTTCATCCTAATCCTCCTCAGGGTGCCTCATCTAGTACTGCAAGTGGTCAGCGCCAGAATCGCTTTTATGATATACCACCCCACCAGGAGCAGGAGAATTCACCAGATATTGTTACTGGTATGCTCCATGTATTTCATGTCGATGTGTATGTGTTGATGGACCCTGGGTCAAGTCTTTCTTATGTGACTCCGTTGGCGACTGTGAATTTTGAAATCAGTGCTGAAAAGATTCCTGAGCCTTTTCTAGTTTCTACCCCAGTAGGTGAATCTATTATTGCTAAGCAAGTGTATAAGAAGTGTCTTATCACTGTCCTTAATAGAATCATGTTTGCAGACTTGATTGAGCTAGATATGGTCGATTTTGACATTATTTTGGGTATGGATTGGCTTCACTCTTGTTATGCATCTATAGACTATCGTACCAGTGTAGTCAAGTTTTAGTTTCCCAACGAGCCAGTTTTTGAGTGGTCCGAAAGTTCTGTAGCTCCCAAGAGTCATTTTATATCCTACCTTAAGGCCAGGAAATTGATATCCAAGGGTTGTATCTATCATTTGGTTTGAGTAAAATACACTAAGTCCGAGACTCTGACTATTCAGTCTATCAGTATTGTCAATGAGTTTCTTGATGTTTTCCCAGAAGATCTCCCAGTGATACCTCCCGATAGAGAGATAGAATTTGGGATTGATCTTCTTCCTAATACGCAGCTTATTTCTATCCCTCCGTATCGTATGGACCCCACAGAACTTAAAGAGTTGAAGGAGCAACTCAAAGATCTTCTTGATAAGGGTTTTATAAGGCCCAGTGTGTCTTTTTGGGGTGCAACCGTTCTATTCATGCGAAAGAAAGATGGTTCATTGCGTATGTGCATTGACTATCGTCAGCTCAACAAGGTCACAGTCAAGAACAAATACCCTCTTCCTAGAATTGATGACCTGTTTGATCAACTGCAAGGCGCCAGTTATTTTTTGAAAATAAATTTGAGATCCGGTTATCACAAACTTAAAGTCAGAGAGTGTGATATTCCAAAGATAGATTTTCGCACCCGTTATGGTCATTTTGAATTCCTGGTCATGTCCTTCGGGCTAACTAATGCCCCAGCAACTTTTATGAACCTTATGAATCGAGTGTTCAGACAGTACTTAGATATGTTTGTTATTGTGTTCATAGATGACATCCTTGTATACTCCTAAAATGAAAATGACCATGCAGATTATCTCTGAATTATCTTGCAAAACCTTAGAGATCATCAGTTGTTTACCAAATTTAGTAAGGGTAAATTTTGGCTAAGGTCAGTTGCCTTTCTGGGTCATATTGTTTCTTTTGAAGGTATTCGAGTTAATCCTCAAAAGGTAGAAGCTGTGAAAGCCTAGACCTATTTCCCCATCTAACATTAGGAGTTTCTTGGGTCTAGCTGGTTACTATCGTCGTTTTTTTTAGGGTTTCTCCTCCATTGCTACTCCTTTGACCCGATTAACCCAAAAGAAAGTTAAATTCTAGTGGTCAAATTCTTGCGAGAAGAGTTTCCAGGAGTTGAAAACTCGACTCACTTCAGCCCCTATAATGACCCCTGCCTAATGGTGTAGATGATTTTGTGGTGTATTGTGATGCCTGGAGAGTTGGTTTGGGTTGCGTATTGATGAAAGGTAAGGTTATAGCCTATGCCTCTAGGCAATTGAAACCGCATGAGAAGAATTACCCGACCCATGATCTTGAGCTAGCTGCAGTAGTTTTTGCCTTAAAATATCAGGAGACACTACTTGTACGGTGTTCATGTTGATGTCTTTACGGATCACAAAAGTTTGCAGTATGTGTTTACTCAGAAAGAGTTGAACCTGCGACAGAGGTGATGGTTAGAATTGCTGAAAGAATATGTTATATGCATGTTGTATCACCCGAGCAAGGCCAATGTAGTGGCGAATGCCCTTAGCAGGTCATCTATGGGTAGTGTGATGCATGTAGAGAACGATAAAGAAGGATTGGTTCGCAAAGTGCATTATTTGGCTAGGTTGGGTGTTAGATTGCTTGATTCGGCTGAGGGTAATGTTTGGGTTCAAAGTAGTTCCGAATCTTCTTTAGTTTTAGAAGTGAAGGAGAAGCAGGATATGGATTCTCGTTTGGTCGAACTGAAAGAGTCAGTTAAAGACCAAAAGGTAGAGGTTTTCTCCCAAGGGGGAGATGGTGTATTGAGGCTTCAAAATAAGTTGTGTTTTCCTAATGTTGATCATTTGAGACAGAGGATTATGGCTGAGGCGCATGGCGCACGATATTCTATTTATCCCAATGCTACCAAGATATACCACTATTTGCGGGAAATTTATTAGTGGAGTGGTATGAAGAGGGATATAACGAAGTTCATAGAGAAGTGTGCAACTTGCCAACAGGTGAAGATAGAGCACCAGAGACCCGGTGGTATGATGCTAGAATTTAGCATTCCTACTTGGAAGTGGGAAGTGGTGAACATGGATTTCGTGACCGGTTTACCTATCTCTCGGCGTCATCATGATTCTATTTGGGTCGTTGTAGATAGGTTGACTAAGTCAGCACATTTCCTGCCAGTACATGCATCTTTTACCGCTGAGGACTATGCTAAGTTGTACATCCGTGAGTTAGTCAGGTTGCATGGAGTTCCGTTGTCTATCATCTCCGATAGAGGTACTCAATTTACTTCTCAGTTTTGGAGAGCTTTTCAGAAGGGTCTTGGCACCCAAGTTCGTCTTAGCTCCATTTTTTATCTGCAGACAGATGGTCAAGCCGAGAGAACTATCCATACTTTGAAGGATATGTTGAGGGCATGTGTTCTTGATTTCAAAGGAAGTTGGGATGAGCATTTTTCCATTGGTTGAATTTGCTTATAACAACAGTTTTCATGCTAGCATTGGAATGGCTCCATTTGAGGCTTTGTATGGAAGAAGATGTAGATCACCCATAGGTTGGTTCGAAGTGGGTGAGGCTGCTGTGATTGGACCTGATGCTGTGTTTAAGGCCATGGAGAAAGTTAAGTTGATTCGGGAAAGGTTGAAGACAGCCCAGAGTCGTTAGAAGTCGTATGCAGATATGAGAAGAAGAGCTCTTGAGTTTGAAGTTGATAAATTGGTGTACTTGAAAATTTCGCCCATGAAAGAGGTGAAAAGATTTGGAAAGAAAGAAAGCTTAGTCCCCGATATGTTGGCCCTTATAGAGTTTTGAATTGTGTTGGGAAAGTAACTTATGAGATTGAGTTGCCTGCAGAGTTGTCAGCTGTCCACCCTGTCTTTCACGTTTCTATGCTCAAGAAGCACATTTGTGATTCTGTTGTGGTCGAACCATCAGAGAGCTTATATGTTCGGGATAGTCTTTCATATGATGAAGTTCCGGTCGATATCCTAGATTATCAAGTCCGTAGACTAAGAAACAAGGAGGTTCCCTTAGTTAAAGTTCTATGGAGAAATCAATCAGTTGAGGGTGCTACTTGGGAAGAAGAAGAAGATATGCGAATCAGATACCATCATCTCTTCACCGTGAGTCCAAATCAAACCGAGGGTACTATTCTTCTTTAATTCACTTTTCTACTAATCCAGTATAAATATCCATTCTATGATACGTGCATTCTATGAAGTACTCAAAAATCTAGAGTGAAGTAAGTCGGTTGAGAAAATGGTTCCCATAAAGTATTTATAGTTTCCTCTTTGATCTTGAGCCTAACTATCAACATTCGAGGATGAATATTTCCAAGGGGGAGATATTGTAATACCCCGATCGTTTCTTAAGCCAAAATCTGCCTTTTGAGTGAATATGGATGACTTCCAAAGTTATTAATATTTATACCTTGTTTTATTTCTCTAATTTCTACTTTTTTCATGTAGATAATTGAATAAGCTTTCCATCGATACCAAATTCGCCCAAATCCGACACTCGGGTGAAGAGTTAGAGCCATTTTAGTAAGATAATGTGCCACCTGGCACTTTAGCGCATCGCGGAGCCAGCCAAAATGGCAATTGTCATTTTTGAGTGAGCCTCCGCGATATTGGTGCGTCATGCCAAGGCTCAATATTAGGATTGTCAAATTTCAGTGCACCAACGCGATTCCACCTCGTCGCGGTGCCCTTCTAGGTTACGACCAAGGTGGCAAATGCGACTTCACCACATCGCACCACTGAGCAGTTTCCTAATTGTAAAAATCCATTGAAGGTCCGCGATCATGGCGCGTCGCGTCAAGGCCAAAACTCAAACTCTAGTTCTAGAATTTGCTCAAGGGTATTTTGGTCATTTCTACCCATTTTAGCGTCTATATATATATATATATATCCAAGTAGACAAGAGCAATTCATTTTCTCTCCAATCTCTTCCAAGAAATATCTAGAGCTAGAGTTTCCCTCCTCCAATTCCAAATCCAAATCTTCTCCAAGAAAATTCAAGAATCTTCCGTGTATTTCATCGATTTGTTCAAGAATCAAGTTCTCTAAGTCAAAGGTATCAAGAAACTTAGCTCAAAAGTGAGAAGAAGAGTTTCCAATCAAGTCTTTTCATCTTAAAATCATAATCAAGGTATGTGGGGCTTGAACAAGAATATCCTTTCATTCTTGTGCCCAAAGAATTGATTTTTACTATTGGAATTTCATGATCCTTGCAAGTGGGTTTACAACCAAATTTCTTTATTTATGATTTATGAGATTTGAGTTGATTAAGTTTTATATTTTTGATTATTTAACCATCATATTTCTTAAATTGAGAATTTATGCCATGAATTGTATTTTGTTATTATGTATTGATGATTTCTAAGTGATATAAGACAAGTGTCATGAGTTATGCTTTTTCCATGAGAAGTTTGAGTATTGAATATATTTATCGATATTGAGCTTGAGAGTCAAGAATGAGTCCTATGATGTTTTCTTAAATCTTTTGATACTTGATATGATTTGATAAGCAAGTGTACTTGATGTTAAGAAAGACTGTTTGAGTTTGAGTCGAGTTAGGAATTCACAAGTTGTATATAATTTACATATGAGATATATTTATGATTTGGTCTTCATGATAGACCCTTGAGTTGATTAAGGCAGATTTTCTAACACGTTCTGAGCTGAATCTGGGAGGAGTATTTATCACTGAGCGAAAAGTGTGGGTTCAGCGCATCCTACTTTCCCAGAACGACGTGCCACCGTAGGATTAAGATTTGAGGGCCAAACTGCCAAGTTTGTGATCACAGAGATGAGTTTGAGGTTATACTCCCTGGCAAGAGTATAACGCTCCCGCCAATGTGCGGTTCCTTCCTTAGGAGGGCAAAACGTTGGACTCCATGTGGCTCACATAGTTTATGTCGGTTATAAGAAACTCCCAAGTTCATAATAGTCTAAGTTTCTTAAGTTACCGAGTCACTCTAAGTCATGAGTTAAAGAGTTTTAGTTGAATCCAATGATTTATGAGATTTTGTGAAGCATGTGTTATTATCGATGATTTGTGGAAATTATGTTTCAGGAAATTCAAGCGAAGAGATTTATTATTGTCATCATGCATAACTTTATTTTACATTTATGATATTGTTTAAAAGTGTTGCATACACCCCCACATACTCAGTATAATCCAAAGTAATGATTCCCATACCCTTCTATGTTCTACATTTTCTCGTGATGTAGGTTTAGGTGCTTCATCTCAGCAGTGACAGTGATCTTTGAGTGCCTCCATCTACATTTTTACAGTTGGTGAGTCCTAATGGTTTAAGGACCTATGCCCCTGATTTTTTACCTTAATAGTAAATGGTTGTTTCTTTTCAGTTCAGGTGAGTCAGTTGGGGATCTGTCCCAATAGCTCCTCAGTCTTTTGTAGTAGAGGCTTTGTCGGATTAGAGTACCAGTATGTACAGAACTTTCAGTATTTTATTTGTACAGGACAGTATTTCTTCGTATCTTAGTATGCTCATGACATGATTATTCTTCCCTATTTTAAAATTATTAGTGTTTTAGTGAGTTCTGAAAGTGATGACAGACTTAGAGGGTTAGCTTGAGGCCACGTGTGGCCTTAAGCACCATGTGACGTCTCGGGATAGGTTCTTGGGGTGTTACAAGTAACTAAATGCAAAACTCAACACTCCTCCTTTGCTTTAGTTACTGCAATTTTAAAAAGTTGCTCCTCTTCAATTTGTGTTCTTGCAATTGGTTTGAATTTTTCTTGATTTTTTTTTCTTGAATTTGAACTTTCTTTTTTCTTCTTTTGGTTTTGTGCTTAAAGAACAACATCAACAATCTTGTCTTGTTTGAAAGAGCTTTCATAGGCTTCATAAAATATTTTAAGAATTTTTATTTCATCACAACATCACATAAAGCATAGGTTTCAAGATATGATTTTTTCACAGAACAAATTTGATTATTTTTGTCTGTAAAAATTTTTGGGCATTCAAAGAGAGACTGCTGCTTGATATCTTTTTGGTTGAAAATAGCCCAACACTTTGAAAATAAGCACGGGTTGAAAATGGTAGCCCTGACGGGTTAAAATGGGTAGCCCTGACGGGTTAAAAAGATAGCCCTTACGGGTTAAAAATGATATGGTAGCGCTTTAGAAGAACTCACAGATCTCGAAAGATTAATGAGGCTCTTGATACCACTGTTTTTTTTTTTTTTTTTAAAAAGATGGGGTAGCGAAAAGGGGTTAAAATGACTCTCTTTCGATTGAAATGACTTTAAGCTTTCAATAAGCTTTCAATGGCTTTCCAATAAATTTCTAAAGCATAGGGAGACTTTAAATAACCAACATACAGTAAGAAATCTGGATAATTTAAATTTAAAATCCTAAAGATTCTCAACAACTAAAACAACTTAATTCAAAATTCAAAATTTAAATTCATTCTAATCTAAACAATTTATTAAATAAATCACCGTATTAACTAAATGTAAAACTCAACAAAAATATTGCTAAAATTTACTTCAATTAGTTGATTAGAGTTTCCGTGATATATTAGCTTCCAAAAACATGCTTGATCCGAAGACAATTTGTGTATGACTTACTTCATGAGTTTGTTGCCTGTATAGTTTTTTTAGAGTGATCACTAACGAGAATAGCATTCAACATAAATATTCTAATATGTATATGTGGTAGCAACTAGTAAGTATATATAACTTATATTTTCTTCGTTCATCTTTACTAATTCATTTTTCTATTTTAAAATATTCAGCAATATTTGTCCAATTTATAAAATTTAATAGATAATTTATTTATTTTTATCCATTTTGTCCTTAATATTAAATACAATTCATTATCGAATACATTTCTCAAAGTATTAAATTTATTATATTCAAAGACTAATATTTGGTAAAATTATCTCTATCATTTATTGTTTTTTATCTCTGTGTCAATAAAAAATTGGACAAGTAGAGATGAACGGAGAGAGTATATATGTATGTATGTTTGGCTCAAATATGTGTTGGTCAGGGGGAGATTCAATATTTTAAATTTATGAGTTCCTTTTACGAGTTTAAATTAATATTATAATAATAAAATAAATAAATAAATAAGTTTGCAGTTTTAAATATTTATAAAATGGTTAATTTAGTGATTTTGTAGCATTTGTATACATGATCTGAAAACAAAATTATGTATCCACCTCAGGTGTTGGTTTTGAAACAGTTTAACGCCACTATTTTCTCTCCTTTGACTATAGTTTAGCCAGCAAAACTAGCTATACCTTTACATGCATCGTTTTCCTACTTGTATCTAATTTTGGCATACTTCAAATTAAGCCAAAACACTTCCAACATGATCCAATCCACTCTAGGCATTAGGTAACATCATACATACATGATCAAACACATTCAAAGACCAACAGAACTGGATTGTCATATTCATGCATATAACACCTCGTTTGGTGTGAGGTACTAAATCAAATAGTTCCAGGATAAAATAATAGTCTCAAGATAAAATTTTTAGTGCACCGTTTGGTTGTCAAGATTGGGATAACTTATCCCATCATTTACACCATAGTGATGGGATAAGTTATCCCATATGGATGGTAGAATAAGTACTTATCCCGAATAATCTTGGGATAACTAATACCGGAATAACTATTTTCCAACCACATGAATACAAGCTAAGTTACGTAATTAAAGGGTTCTTCACTTGTTTGGTAGGGCATATAATTAAAAATGGTATTGCATATGGTGTATAATAATGAGGGGAGGAGTCACATTGGGCCTTTAGCAGAAAAGTATTCTATATATTGAATGATTAAAATTATTTTTTAATATATATTAGATGTTGAATCTTTTTGATTAGTTCCTACATTTAATTTTTCATACAATAATAAATTTTATTAGTGAAAATCTTGACTTCACCAATTGTAGACACTAATTATGGTGACTTGGTGAATATCTATATCTATAATAATCTATTAAAAGTGTGAAAATCCTTAGAAAAGTGATTTGAATTTTTTACCCTTTATTAAAATTCTCCGTAATAGACAAAAGTGTCTTTTTATTATTTTTATATTTATAATATTTAAAATTTAAAATTTAAAATTAAAGAATCCTAAAATATATGGTAAGAAAATAATATATTTTTTAAAATAAGAAGTCGTAGCAATTTTGGAAGAAAAAGTATGATAAATTTTATTTTTATGTTTAAGTGATTTTTTTGTCTCCATAATAAACATTCAATTGCTCCCTTTATATTTTAGGGACTTTTTACTAAGGAAAAAAGTCTTAATTCACGTGAACACACTGACAAATGGCTTCTGATTAGTGGTAACTATTTATAGAACACCTGTGTTAAGAAAAATGTTGAATAATAGTTTCTTTTAAGCATTGTGTTTTTTATTGATTATTTTAAGTATTGTTTCTTATTTTACTTGTTATTTTCAATTTCTTTCTTTTGAAGCTTACATCTCTTTACTATATTTCACATGTTTTTTCCCTCTTATGGTCATATTTTGTATATCTCTCTCTAAATTATTTATTTTTTAATAATTTGATTTTGGGTAATCATTTATTTTAATATAATGTGGTTTTAATTTTATGTTGCAGTGAATTCATGTCAAGAGTTGGTTGTAATGATTAATGATTATTAAAAGCGGTTATTGAGGTTACGATCTTAGACAATATTCGAAAATCAATTTGATAAGTTCTACTTCAGATTTTTGTTACCGTTTACTTAATATTTTTTTCACTACTTCTAAATATATGGAAAAAACTGTCATAAAATAAATATATGAAAGCATAATTAGATGTTTTATTTTTCTATTGTTGACGGTAAAAGTTAGATGTATATTTTTAATATTATGAAAATAAAGTTGGATATGTATTCTTTCATGCACACATGGTTACAAGGGATTAGTGTCTCCTAGAGTTTTGCTTTTGATAAAGACAAAGCTGAGCAATGTTACGGAGATCAAAATGACGATATTTTTTTTTTAGGTTGATCACAGTAAAATATGAATATATATTCTTTTGGTCATATTATCTTTTTTATATGCTATCATTTTTTTGGTCAAGACATAGGCTCATGCATTTTTACAAGAAAATTATGAATCTAAAACAAATTTTAAATAAAATAAATCCATTAGAATGATTGAAATACAATAATATGAAGAGATGTTAGATAAAATATAATAATATAATATATTGATAAAATACATCGATTATATATTTTTTATTCAAACACTTAATTACGATTTATTTCAATTAAGCACTAAATATATTATAAAGTGTTCGTAGCTATAATCGCTTATGACTCAAGTTGTCATCTCCTTTGATTACATGCATAAACCTCTAAAGAAGGTGTTAAGTTTTATGTGGTTAACTTATTTGAATAAGTTGAAAAAGAATTTCAAAATTAAAAGGATCTAATAGGAACACTCTATAACAAATAGGATTATTTTATTAGTGTAGTGTCAACAACTATTTTTAAACAATTGTTCTTCTTATTTTATATTAATTGACAATATGCACACTTGCAAAGCACGTACATAAGTTTATATATTAAAAGATGAAGACCATTACAAAAGCGATTTGAACTTTTTATCCTTTATTAAAAGAATCTATAATAGATAAAATCATCTTTTCTCTATTTTTTTTCATATTTAAAACTTTTAAATTAACTAAATTTTATGTAATAAATCCTTCCTTCCTTGAATTTTGTAATATAGTTAAATTTGTAACAAAAATTAATATGGAAAAAAAGAAAAACTTTAGCCACTTTCGAATTCTTTAAATATAGGAGTTTCCTCTATATTAGAAAAATGTCATTTCAAATTGTTAGACTATAGTTAATATTTTAGGGGTATTTCCAATTTAATTTGCAAGAAATATTTACCTTATCAATATTTTATAATAATAGGGTAAATAAAAGTGAACTAAAAATTTTATTATTATTAAGTCTTTTCTTTTTTTAGTTATGTAAGAAGTTCTAATATTTTACACTTCTAAATCACTTAAAATATTACCTTATAGAAACTACATCTATTTAAGTAATGTTGGTAGAAGAGATATTCTTATAACTACTTTTTTCATAAGCTTTGAAGAAAGCGTATAAGTATAATAATCACAAAAGATTACATTTAATCGTTCTAATATCTTGATTATCATATTATTTTGTTATAATTTCTATTCTATTCAAGTTTATACTGTAGATGGTTGCTCGATCGGACTTTGAAGAATTTTTTGTATTAAGGTTAGCTTTAATGGTATTGTTCTAATATCTCGATTATTGTATTTTCTGTAATGTTATTATCTGTTATTTTTCTGCTTAACACAGGTGGATGAACGTTTGATAGGATTTTGAGAGATTCTTTTATAAAGGTTAGGTTTAATCATATCTTGTAGTTTACAAGTGGTGGATGAATGTTCGGTCAAACTTTGATGAATTTTTGTATAAAGACTAGGTTTTATCATATTATTTTATCGTAGTTTCTGATCTATTCCTATATATTATTTTTTTAATCATCCGTTGTGTGATACTATACGTTGTAGAAGACGATTAAGATACCAATACTTCACGCATGCCTGGATGCATAAAGTTGTCTATCTTCGATTTTTAAAGTCAGTTGTTATTTGTAATAAATGTTTTTTTTTTTATATATTTCATATCGATTGATGACTTAACATGAAATACACGTGCAACGCACGTACACTTGACTAATAATTAAAAAAAAAAAAAGGCTAAATTAAATTTAAACCTATGACTTTAACGACACGTACACTAGTTGCCCAATATTATATGCTTCCCAATTAAATCCTTTGTTCAGTAATTCCATGTACTATCTTGTTTTTATTACTAGTATTTTTGAAAATCAATCACGGGTTCCTAAAAGACAACTTCATTTTGGAATGTATTTGTTGATCATCAATAATAGGAATTCCTCTAGGAGAATTGGTTTTTTAAGCCACCTTGATTGGTTACATACCAAGATTATGATACTAATTTCTAAATAAAGTTTGAGATTACATTGATCGAACATTTGTTTATTGATATTGACTAACGTCGCTATGCATTTTAAACAAAAAATTGGATATTATCTTCACTCATACTGAATGCGAGATTACAATTCTAGAATAACAATTGTCCCAAATAAATTGATCCCTCAGAGGTTATATGGCATGAGGGATGCAATAGATAAAGTTATCTCATGAATATAGACATTCCGTGAGATTAGTTATTCCATCATATATATTGAATAAGTTATCCCATTATATATGTAGAATAACTTATTCTATCATTAAATATAAATTATGAAATGAATAATTGCAGGACCAACTAATATCCCTAATAAACACAAAATAAGATAATCCTGAATTTTATTTAGAAATTACTATCGTTTGTCCTTCCTGCCTGCCAACTGACCCCTCACAGAAGTGTCTGCGTAAAATAGCACAAACATACCTTAATATCTTCAATAACTATATACTCACTCCCATATTTTGCCAACTAGATGGACCATCCAGTAATCAATTCACAAAATTCGTTTTCTCAAAAGTTTCTTTTCCCTTGTTTTGACTTAAGCGTGTTTGATCAATTAATAAAAAGATTAATCTAAATAATATAACAAAACTTCAGAAGTTGAAATGAACAAACTTTGATTCAATTTCCTATTTCATCTTTCCAATGAAATAAGAGTCGTACATAATTGAAAAATACTTGATTCTTTTCTTTTGCCCACATACATACATTACATACATACAAGGGCCGGCCTTTTTTTTTTTTTTTTTTCTTGTCATGCAACTAAAAAAACCAAATTTAAACCTACACAATAATAATAACTGGCTGGTCAGCACCTCTTTAGGCCTTGTGTTTATCTTTTTTTTCTTCAATCAACATCAACAATAATTCAGTTAACTCTTAAAAGGCCTGTAAACTTGTAAATCAGAAACAACTCCAGCAAAAGAACCAGCAGCAGCAGCAATTGAGATAACAAGGCAAGCACCACTAAGTATTTGAAGGCAAATCCACCTTCCACTCCATTTTGGAATTTTCTTTTGTACAATGTACATTTCCACTGGGAAGTAAACTGTAAGTGGCCAAAATCCAAAGGCCCCAAGAATGCCAACAACGTCGTTAAAGAATGGCATCAGCATTGATATAAGTGTGGTTATGATCACGAATATAGTCCTCCAGATTAGACGGAAAAGGTTGAGCTTGAAAGGCTTGCATCCAGGGATTGGGACATCGATCTCTTTCGTGATGATTTTGCTATCAGGGTACCAATCAGCTGCTGTTTTTTCAACAAAGGCGAAAAGGGGTTGGCAGTAAACTTGGTATGCACCCACTAGGTGGACAACGATGGCTATGTTCGCGATGTCAAGAAGCCAATAGGGATTGTAGAATCCAAATCCAGTTAGTAGATTTCCAGGGGATTGGTCTCCAAATGCTGCATACCCAAAGCAGCCACAAAGCATGTAGAAAACTGTTGTTACTGCCACACTAATTAGTGTTGCCCTTTTCATTGTCTTGGCTTCTGTTGGTGGTGATTTTAGTGTATCCTAAATTATTCAAACATCAAGTCAGTACCTCTATAAGTAAGTGAATATTAAGTAATAATATTACATTATGTTCTGTCCAAGAAATTGGAATGAAACTAGTAAAATTTCCTCTTAGCTAATTATTTTACCTGAATTTCAATAAGGATGAGGGAGTAAGAATAAGCAAAAGCTATAGCTCCAAGAGCTTGAAAACTTCTCCAAATCTTCTGCATTTCAGTTACTTCAGTTCCAATGCTAATCCCAGTGAGACTTCCTTCTATTTTTCCTGTTTCTGTAATTCAAATGGGAAAAGTTAGCAAAACAGTGGCTAAAATTACAAGAAACTGAAGGTAAAAAGAAGGCCATGTTGCTCGAACCCTCAAAAAATGTTGTCGGATCTGACACACACGTGACAGTAATTTTTGAAGAGTTGGAGCAACATAAGAAAAAAGTAGTAGTAAATTTGAACAAACCTGCAACTTGGGCAACCCCTAAACCAAGACCAATGGTAGAGTAAGTGAAGGACATAACAGCAGCCACAATAGAGAGCCAAGAAATCTGATCAAAGTCTGGGATTTGTGAGAAGATAATTTCCATCACTCCAAACATAACAATGTAAGGAGTGCTGGAAACATGGCAAGTAGCTTGGTGACCATGTTTATGGAAACAATCAGACCTTTTCACAGCCCTGTTAAGAAATCATTTCACAAAAGTTAAAGCTATGTTGCTCGGACTCTTCAAAAATGTCAACGGGTGCGTGACAGATTCTCACGAGTAGTGCGGTATCGAAAGTGAAGAGTCCACACTACTTAGTTGTTAATAAAGTACCAAAGAGCTATTACTTACACCATGCTAATAGAAGATGCTATTGTGTATCCAATGGCAACTCCAAAAAGATTCAAATACTGAATTACCCCACAAATCTTAACCTGAAATCCACCTGAATTGAAAACAAAAATACCCAAAGTCAATACACGCAAAAACATTGAACAGTCAAAAGAATTGGACATGAAACTAGTGAGGAAATTTATATACCAAGATTGGCTCGGACAGCATCCATATAAGTATAGTTTCTTTTGCCCGTAACTGGATCGCCGGTACGATAACAGTCAGAGAGCAAAGCAGAAGTGTAGTAAGTAACAAAGGAGAATAGAAGCAGAACAGTTGGACCAGCAACCCATCCAAGCTGAGCAGTAGCCCAAGCCAATGATAAAACTCCGGAACCAATAACAGCTGTTATTATGTGAGCACTTGCAGTCCAAACAGACCCTGAAAATCCAACAAAGTTCAGCTGAAGAATCCAACAAAACAAACAAATTTGTGATGAGATCAAGAGATTTGGCAATTTACCAGTTCTTTTGAGACGACCATCATCATCAAAACATTTGGATTCACCATACACATTGACGGAAACATCAAATGCGCTGTCCGCCATCTTTTTTCAAGAAAACAGAAACCTTATTAGTCCTCGATCTTCTAATTGTTTTGACCAAAAAAAATGCTTCTGCTGCGTTTTTCCAGGACAATATTTTTTCTTTTCGTAAACAATATAGGCTTTCTTTTTATGTAGATCAGCTATATAAATTCAAAGTTCAATGGACCACAACACACTTTTAACTCTAACTCGAACTGGAACTGATTTCAACAGTGACTTTAAGCTACTGATGAAAATTCTCACACTTCTTTTTCTTTATAGCATGAAACAAATAACGTGAAACACACGGAAGGAATGGGGTTTCGTTCGTTTATTTTTCCTTTTTTAAAAATGATTTGGGTATGGAGTATAGTAGAAAATGATAAGGAGATAACAAGGGAAATAAGTGCAGAGCTCTTTAAGTGTTTGAAGAAAAACATGCAGAGCAGAGAGCTATAAATAGGGGCGCCAATGCTTTGCTCCCACGGGCGTTTTCCATAACTTCCACGAACAAGTTGGGGAAAGTAGGCCATAACCTCTATTATTGGACTAAAATTTCAAGAACTCTTTTTTTTTTTGTTTTTTTGAATCGTTTTATTTTCAAGAAAATTCTCTATTTAATTCTAATAAGATAAAATATACAACTAATATAATGCGAAATGATATTACTTGTATCATTCCTAAAGACAATGGAGGCAAGGCTAAAATTCTACTCATGAGCCTAATGATATGCGAGACTACCTTGCGTTAAGTTAGGTAGCTTTATTTTTCATGTACTTTTTTATAAGTAATAGTAGAACATATCGATTTTCATCTTTAGTTTGAATAATTTTATCTAATCTATCTAAAATTTCATCTTTAAATCAAATTAACATATATATGACATGTATTTAAACACAAATATCTATCACTATTTAACGTGCTTCTAAAAATATAAAGTTACCGTACTTTTGTGGTTTGAAAATTATAATAAAAAAAAGGTTGGATTGAAAAATAGTACCATTTTAGACTCGCAAAAGAAGAAATTATAGGCTAACTTTATACTTGGACTAACGGCGAAAGTCCCAACAACTAATTAAGTTTTTATAAAGTAGAATTTCCATCCCTAAAAGCACTAATGAAATAAAAAATAGTCCATGAGCTTTATTCTTCATACAAATTGGTAAATTAAAAATAAAAGAATACCCAAAAAAAAAAAAAAAAAAAAAACTCGAGTGTCATATTGGACCAAAAAAACGTTTCCACCCACTTCAGTTAGGTTGACTCAATTTGGACCCATATCTTTTTTGTTTTTCGTGATTCCTAAAATTGTTTTAATGTAGATAGAAAGTGATGCGTTTAAATTATGAATGTCGTTTTTTTCTTTTTCCCTTTTATTTTTGTTTTTTTCCAAAAAAGGCCTACAATAAAAATACTTATTATTTAACTCATAATTAAATAACAAATTTTATTTAAAGGGCATATATCATGGAACTATTAATTAAATATACAATTCATGTAAGAGGTAGTTATTATCTCCAGCACAGAATCATGGCCTAAAGAATCTTTCCACACTGGCCAATTTCCCCCCAACTTTCACCCCTTTCACTATCAACAAATATCTCTTGATAGTTCAAAAGTGAAATGTCATAAAAGATCATGATCTTTGACAAGACTTCAAAGGACCTAATTTATTCACAATTTTTCTTTTCTCCATTTTTTCCTTTAATTTCACCCTTTTCCTATTTGTTACTTATATTTTCGGCCGTAGGAAAAAAAAAGTAACTGAGTCATGAATCAGCAGGGGCCATTTGAATTAGAACTATGCATGTATAATGTATTAGTAAAGATGTGCTGAATTTTATATAAAGCAACTAAAAAAGTTACTGTCAAACATGATACGTGTATTAATTATGAAAATTTTAATATAAGAATAATTTCCCACTATAAGGTAGAAATTCCATAATTTTGTTTCTAACCTAATTAACAATAACTACTATAAGGTAGAAGGATCATGCATGTTAAACCCGATAATTATTTGTTAAGCGGAAATGGATTAACACTACATATTTGACTAGTGTAAGCAACTTACACCAAAAAAAAAAGGGAAGAAAATCAGGAGTAACCTAAGTAGAAATAACTCTTTTAAATGAAACATATTGGGTACCACGGTCCACAAGTAGACAATAAATGAACAAAAGAAAGTTTTAAAAAAACAAATAATACCAAAAAAAATAAATAAATAAAAAAGGTTACCGTCATTGTTTTGATTTCTTTCCTCCCTTAGGAACTTCTTCCCAAATTGAGGAAACAAATGCAATTCAAATTCCTTATACAAAGGAAATCAACAAGAATATATAAAAATGATAGTGACAATATTGTAAGAGTTTAAAGAGTTGTGTGGTTCAATTGGAGCAATGAACCAACATTTTTATAGTAGTAGTAAAGCAATTGAAAATTAGAATAATATTTTAAAATTCTCTCTTTAAAAGAGAACCTTTAGATCAAAAGCTGAAAATAAAATTCTTCATATGCATTTCTCCAATTCTCATCCACTGTTTTTTAAAGTTCCCACCTGGTTTTCGTTACACGCATTAAAGCCTGATTAAATTCGAATACGTATACTGTAGAGTTCATTTATGAGAGCGACGTTCTTAGTAGAATCTTTTTCATTTTTAAAACTCAAACCTGAAATTTTTAAATAAGAGTGGAGGGATATCAATCATCTCACCTTAATCGATATTGATGAGTTTCGTCCATTGTTGTTGTTGAAGGAGAATAAGTTCTTTTGAATTATATCTTATTTGATTCCCATTATAAATAATTGAGACCAATTATAGAGCATAAATTATTTGTACGTTGCTAATTAGCGCACCAATCAATTGTACTAGTCAAACATGTAAGAATGTAGTCCTACGAATAATCTAAAATTAAAGTATATTATATACTACTCCCATTTTCCCCTTCTTAGTAAAAACAAAAAAAGATAAATTTCCATTCATGGATGGACAATTAGTATCCTAGCTGTTTTTGACTTTATTTTTCCCAAAGTTGTAGGAAAATCGTGTAAAATTAAATAGAGAATTTAACCCTTGGTTACTTCATGAATACGACGCATTGATGTACATTGTTAATTCGTCTACTTGTTTAGTAGTTTGTGTATCAAACATCACTTGTTTTGTTGTGCGTGTGGTGGGGGGTTTGTTTACATATGAAGACATGTAACAAATGGTTAAAGAAGAAGTGATTTCTCAACTCAAAAATCAATAAAGGAAACGAAACTAATAAACTTTCATGAATATTAAAAAAATTATAATATGAAGAAAAGTAGAAGAAAGAGATGAGAGGACTAGAGAGATTTGGAAATGAATAACTTAGCTTTTGTCTAGGCAATCATAATTTGCATAAATTTATTTAACTCCCATAAGTCCCTATTTATTGATCCAAATTTCAAACATATATAACCTGGGGAGCAGAGTTGAAGATGATAGAAATAGTGGATTGAATTATGTATTTTAGATCCACAACTGACATAGTTAGTTAGTGTGTAGTGTTGTTGGTTAGTCATGTAAGCAAGTTTATTTCAGATATTGTTTTTCATAGTGATAGGTTATACATAATTTGTATAAATACATTGCAATATATGAAATGTAACTAACTCAATTCAGAATTTTCAATACTGTTTCTTCTCTTCCTTTCTTAGCTCAAGCTTAGGTCTAATGGTTGTTAATAAAGATTGAGTAGTGATTGTAGAACATAAATTTTATTATGGTGTTAGAGTTTTAAGCTCTTCAAGAAAATCACACATGAGACTTGATTCCTTTGACACCTGGTGTCATGATCCAAAAATCAAGGGTCATGATGCCACTTGTCGAGCTGAATCTTGACGAGTAATTAAGTCTATCACACAAACCGATACAAAAGAGAAAATAACATCCAAACCCAAGCTAAGGCTTCTAGAACGAAGCTGAACCATATCAATATAACAATAGCGAAAAATATAAAATCAAAGATATCATGCCAAACTCCCAAAATCTGGTATCACAGTGTAAGAACTATTAGTACAACTCAAGAATCATAATGCATAAGGATAACCAACAAGGAATAACTTTGTCTCTAAACACTAGTAAAGACATAGTCTAATAAAGAAAGATAGAGGTCGACTCCTAATGCAAGAAATACAGCCGTTATCTTAAATAGCTCTGAAATTGCCCGAATCAATCAACGCAAGGTGCACCCGAATCAGGATCTGCATCGAAAGAGCGTAGTAGGAATGAGTACAGTCCACTTGTACTCAGTAGGTTTCCTAGACCGACTGAGCAAAGTAGATAATAAAGCATACAAAACACACACTCTGAACACGTCACCTGCAATCAGAAAATATCCCACAACGGTAGACCACACCGTCTCCACTAATAATCTTATAATACTCACATATATTAGAGCAAGGTATAAGAAAGGAACACAAGTATACATTTATACCACATCCAAGTAGAGAAAAGAAGAACGAACATATACATGAAAATTAAGCGCAAGTAAAGATAGATAGAAAAAATGGATAGATGACAAGTCAAAGTATATATACAATCACAACATAATCACAATAAGGTAAATGCAATGAAAATGACGATGATGATAATGATGATGAAATACACGAGGTTGTCGCACAGCCTCTGTATACACCTATAAAGCTAAAGCTTCTCGTCGTAGGACCCATTGGGGTTTCATCAACTCGTATACAATTGATATTCAGTCCATACCCATATCTCCTCTCCAGCATATTCTTCGATGGAGGGTTTTTAAGACGTCACATTTTCTGTTAGAAAAAATCAATATTTTCAGTATTACATGGTGGTATCAATGTTTCATGAATGTGTATTATATGAGGATGTAATTCTCACAAATCAACTAAAGTGAGTGTTTTCATAGCCACCAGTATACCAATCAAGAGAGCCAATAATCTACTCAATATTTTCAACCATTCATGAAATTCAACATGAACCGTATGCCAATAGAGTACTATAAAGTCAAATACACCATTAATGCCACATTAGGCTTTTTCATTAACATGATATGATAATTTCACATATATAAGGCCAGCAATATCATATAGAACCCTATACGGTCACACATAACATATAATGCTCCAAAATCCACCAAATACATCAACATATAGGCTCCCACATGGGCAACACACAATAAACTTAAGCCATTTTCATGATTAGTCTGCACACCCTTAACATGCTTTTGTATCAACATTAACTACCTAGCCTAGTGTGAAGAAAGTTAAGACATAACCGACCTCGAATGTCGAAAACCGATCCGCAAGCCTTCAATCCAAAGCCTTACTCCCCATAAATAGATCCAAAATTAACTAAAATATGAAAATATAGAATTTACGCATTAAAAGAAAGCCAACGATACCCATATTGTCTATTTTTAAGTCAGAGTCAAAATAAATCCCCAAAATAAATTTTTAAAAAATAAAAAAAAATCATAATTTTATTTCAAAAATATATATTTTATTATTTTTCAGAGTGTACGCTGAAAACCAAAGCAAAAATGCGTTAAAAATGAGGTCCAATCGAAGAAAAATCATGTTTAAGTCTTACCGGGAAATCCCTAAACATCCTTTTTGAAATCAAGAATATGAAGTTGTTTTGAAGATGAAATTGAGAAAAAACTGATAATTCTAAGATTAGAAACTTATCCAAGTGAAAACGGGTTAAAAATGGAGTTTGAATCGAAGAAATACAAGTTTTAGGTCTTTCAAGCCAAAATCTCCAATTTTCCACTTTAATCGGCGTTAAAATCAGAATTAGATGATAAAATTAGGGTAAAGTAGTTGAAATATGTGTTTAGAATCTTACCCAAGCTTAGAAATGAAAGAAATTTCTCAAAAGTGTAAAACCCTAATCTCTAAGTCTCAAAAATGGGGGAAAATAGCAAAACATGGGTATATATAGGGTTCAAGTTTCTGCAGATCCGCGTGATTCATTTGAAATCCCGTGAACTCAAATGAAATATGCTACTCTATCAAATTTGATGCTCCTAAATCAATGACGATATCAATGTTTTGAAGAAAAATATCATTTTCACAAAGTTGACCCCAAAATTTGATTTCACAACTCTTCATATTGAGGATCGAAATGAGATTTAAAAGCCATAAAATAACAACAACCATATTGGCACCTTAAAATCAACATTTTGGATCTACTGACACAGTCTGTTAAGCCATACGACGCACAGATCAAAAGATGTTGGCTGAAGTCAACTATAAAACTCTCGAAGCCACCTAAAATCACAATATCACATAATTCACACCAACACATATCAAAAACTGTGCCATTCATCCCCACACTACAAAAATATCGTAAAGCAACTACAAAGAATGGTAAAATGGTCAATTCATATAAAAATAAATCTTTTACATAATTCATCAAAAATTTGAATTGTTAGGCATAACAAGGCAGCTATTGGGTGTAATTGAGTCTATAAGGTAAAACTTAAGACATCTGGTTAGGTTGAGAGATTTAAGGTCAGACTGGTGGATAAAGGCTACAACCAACAAAAAGGTCTTGACTATCATGAAACTTTTTCTCCAGTGGTTCAGATAGACACTGTGAGAACTATTTTATCTTTGGCAGCTCAAAGTGATTGGCCTATTCATCAGTGTTATGTTTACAATGTCTTTCTTTTGGGTGATTTACATAATGAAGTACATATGAAGCTTCTTTAGGATTTACCAAGTAAGGGCAAGTCAGGTGTTATTTGGGGACTTGTTAAATCCTTTTATGATTTGAAACAGGTCAATAGACAGTGGAATCTCAAGCTATCTGAGGCATTGCTGAAGTCAAGTTTTATTAAGAGTTGTATGGATCACTCATTATTTATCAAGCACGCAAACACTGATATTATTATCATCTTATTATATGTGGATGACATATGAAACACTCTATGTGTTGGCCATTGAAAATTTTTAAGTTTTAATCATACTGCCATGACTATGACTCTCCTTACGAGTCGTAGAGTATTTATACAGGTCATAGAACTGAAGTAGTAAGGTACCCAGTGAGTTATGCTTGAGTTTTTGTGCTTATTACGACTTGAGTTCACGAGTCGTGTAGACTCCTTAAGAGTTGTTATGTTCCAATCGTAGTCTGACCAAATTAATACCCAAAACTTTTTGACTTGACTAAGACTAAAGTCAACGAGTCGTATAGACTTACTTTGTGTCTTAATGTTGCAATCGTAGTGTGTCCAGTGTAACCCAAATGGTTTTTGTGTTGACTATGACTGGACCCTATGAGTCGTAGGGTCTCATTACGAGACCTAGGTTATGAGTCGTAAGGTCAATAGTATTGGTGATCATGGACATTGTCCAGCCTACGATCGGATTACATGAGTCGTAAGGTGGCCCAATGAGTTTTTTGGTCACCCGTAGTGACTGGGCGGGAATTTCCAATCTTTTTACTAAGGTATTTTGGACATTTACCTCTTGCCCTAAATATAACCCACGACCTTTAAACACTATTGAGACTTATTCTCATACATAACACAATAAAAACATATCCTATTCACTCTTAAATTCTCTCAAGCAATAACACTTAGGGTTTCTAAGAGGTTGGTCAATTAGAACTTCCAAGGGTAAATTCTCTTCGTAATTCTTGGGATTTTAGGAATGTGACTCTATCCTTAAACTTATTTTGATTAATGAATGAGTTTACAGGGTTAATTATGTGATTTGGAATATAGGTTTTGACATGGTTGAGGGATTTTGATATGGTTTATCCTTAAATTGATTCTCTATGTTTTTATTATGCATTGTTCATGTTTTATTAATATTTTTGAACATGTGGGGTGCATAGGCATGGTAAATAAACTAAGGGGTGATGGTTTTCCCTAATTTGATGATTTTGACTTGACATGTGGTTTTGAAAATTGTGTTTCCTTAACTCAAATTGTGAAATTGATAATGTTTATGGTTTTTTCACGTGGGTTGACTTGCTCACTTTTACTAATGCATTGACATAAAAGATTGATAAACTATGGAATGGTTTTATTGAACTTTCGGGTATGTGGATTCCCCGTATGGATAAATAATTGAACCTAAGGTGTTGTGATTTCCCTCGTGTGATGGATAATGGATATGGTATGAGAATGAACTTGCAAGTGGGGTTGGTATGATGATACCAACAAGATGTCTTAATACATAATTGGTTCAATAAATTGGAAATATGTGTTAAATATTTTTAATTGGGCTTAAAAGAGGGTTGTGTAGCCGAGTCGTGAAAGTGGAGATCTTAAGGCACCAATACGGGAAACCGCGCTAGCGGGCGCAAGGGTCTAAATGATTGGGAGGTTTGAGTCCCTTTTATTAAATAATTGGGAGGTTTGATTCCCCCATGTTATATGAATTGGTGTTTAAGTCACCTTTTATTTATGCCGGGAGGTTCGAGTCTCCCATAAGGCATATGACATATGTTTATCCTCTGGTTTGTATGACTACACACGCTGAGGTCCTTCCATCTGGAGGAGAGCTGGGCCTATATAGCCCGTGGGTTCCTTATTATGATAGTTATGCTATACAATTAAGGCTAAGATTTTGTAAGCTCATGCTAAGCCTTGTTTCCTACCCCGGCATGTGATATATATACGTACGTATTTGTATATGATTATGTGTATTGGATTTTGACTGTTTTGAATTGTTATTCATGAAATTATCTTATTTTCCTTATCCCTAAGTTACATGCTAGCGCTTGACCCGCTAAACGTCTCCGAACATTATATCTCCACATGATGCAAGCACAAAAAATACCTCTACTTTTCCTGAACAGTGATCAGGTATTCATGGATCGTTCATAAGTTGACTTGAAGTGGTTAGATTCCATACTTCTAAAGACTTCATTTCATGATTATGGTTTTCTTTGAGTTATAGACTGTTGACATTGTTTTAGCTATAATCGTGGGCATGTCCCAACATTTTATTGGTATTCGAATTTGATAGAGGCTTTGTGGATATTGTTGTAGACTTAGGTATTGGTGTCGGTTATCGGTATTGATCATTGATTATTGATATAACTTAGTATTTTTTGAGTTTTCATATCTTATATTGTTATATGTTCAAAATTCAGTGCTTGTTAATGTGTATACTCTATTTGGATAGGCAAAAAGGGGTGGTCTCTGATCCACGACAGACTTGAGATACCTATCATGGCCAGGCCCTGGTTCGGGTCATGACAAAGTTGGCACCAGAGCCTAGGTTCATGGTCAATTGGGTGTCCACAGTCGGGTCAAGTAGTGTTTCTTTTATGATCGTGTAGCACACCACACTTATAAGAGGAGGGCTACGAGGCATTTAGGAATGTTTTCCTTTCTTATTATTCTATTTTTGGGTTTTAGAGTCTAAGGTATTGAATATCCTCTAATTTCCATTTTCTTTCCTTTCAGATCATGCCTCCCAGATGATTTGAAACTCATGGAAACTCTTCTATCCCATTTGATGACAATGTGGACGAAGCTCATGCAACTTATGGGGTACAAACCTGATCAAAGGTCACTGCTTCTGATTACCCCCGTTGAGTTCCACCGGTCTCCACTGATCCTTCTGTAGATGGTGACACTCATACTCAATCACCCTCAAGGAGAGATTACCAATGCTGAGTTTCGTCGTTCTATTCACCTGTTGGCATAGTTGGTGACATCTTAGTCACGTAAGTTGGGTCTTGTTGGTAATGATGTAGGTTCTGCTGAAGCTACTAGATTTGGCCAATTTATGAGGTTGAATCCTCTTGTTTTCACTGGTACTAAGGTTGGGGAGGATCATCAAGGTTTCATAGATAAGATATTCAGAGTGATGCATGCTAGTGATGTAGAGGGTGTGGAATTCACTGCTTATCAGTTGAAGGTAATCCAGTCAAACGGGTCGGGTACCAGCCCGTTTAATGAAACTGGCCAGGTTTGATTCAGCCCGGTCAGTCCATGGGTTGTAGGGTATCGGGTCCCGGGTTGGTTTAATTTTTTGATTGGGCCCGGTTAACCCGGCTCGAACCAAGCCCGATCCAGGCTCGCCGGTTAATCGGCCCGGCCCGATTAGTTTTTTTTTTTTTTTTTTTAATATTTTGGAGATTTGGACCAAACTAGCCATTGGCCCAACGGCTATATAGCTGGTTTTGGGTCCAAAATAGTTTAGGCCCTTTTAGTAAAAAAAATAATTTTTTTCATTTAAAATATTTTTTAATCCCAAAAAAAATTTCTATAAATACCCTACACCTTTATATCATTTTTCACACAATTTTTCATTCTCTCAAATCTCAATTCTCAAATATTTTATATATTTAATTTCCTAAAGTGCTCACTTTAATTTTTTAATTTTGCGATTACAAAGTAAGTGGAAGTTTCTAAAGTCTCAACCTTCGGATACTTCCGAAATTTAGTATTGTCGTTCCATCTCTTACGTTTAATTTTTATTTAGTGTATTAATTGTTGAATATTTAATATTATTATATTTGTGTATTTTGAATGTTTTTAGTTTAATTTATATTATGGATAAATTAAGAAACCTCGCTACTAAAGGTGTTACAATTTTTTGTCTCGGAAGCGGTAGTGGTAGTAAAAAGTGAATTACTAGCGGTAGAGGTACTTCAAGTAGTAGATATACCCCTGTGCCTTCGCCTCCGGTATCGCTTGGTACACCTTTTGAGGAAGAAATAGGTGTAGGTGCTCACGATATGGATTATGTAGAAGCTCAGAAAAACTATGGTATAGAAGAAGAAAATAAAGTAGATGCGGTTAATTTAGACGAAGATGATGAAAATATTGGTGAGACACCCATAGTAGGAAATGCTAACGTTAGATTTGAATCGGTTAATCTCCCTCCCCATCCTCCTCGTGCCCCAAGAGCTCGTAAAACAACTAGTATTGCATGATAATTTTTTGAACGTATATCAGATACTGAGGTGCAATGCAATATTTATCAATAAATATATAAGAATAAAAGCGGAGGAAAGTAAGGGGATACGGGTACGTTAATGAGGCATATAGGTGATGTTACGAAAGAGAGTTAAATATTGCACGAGGTGGTAGAGATTTTGGTGGGCCAACGCAAACTAGAATGGACCCAGCAACCGGTCAGGTAATGAAGAAGTATAATAAATTGAGAGACCGAGAAGAAATAGCTAAAATGGTAGCTATGGGTTGTTTGCCTTTTAGTTTTCCTTCTTCTGATGCCTTTATTCATTATATACAAGCAATTTATAATCCTATGTTTAATGGTATTCCTAGAAGTACTTGTCGGTCTGATATTTTAGACTTTATTTACAATATTGCTTTTATTTATCTACATTGTTAAAAAATATTCAATGTAGATTGTCCCTAACTTCTGATCTTGGTCGTGCTGTAAATAAAAATGATTATTTAACCGTTACTTATCACTGGATGAATAGTATTTTATAATGTAAAAATGTATTCTTGCTTTTTTATAGATGAAGATCGTAAACATACTGGAGATTTTACTGCTGATTCTATTATTAAAGTTGCCTAATTTTATGGTATTGAAAATAAAATCTTATGTATTGCTTTTGATAATGCTTCTAACAATAAGACTGCTATAACAAAGTTAAAATCTAAGATATTTCCGCCGTTACCTGAAATTTTTCATATTAAGTGTGCATGTCATATATATAATTTAATTGTAAAAGATGGGCTTGAGTTTTTTAACCTTTATATTGAAAAAATCCGTCTTGTTGTTGGTTTTATTCAAGAAAATAATTGAAGAAAAAGAATTAGAGAATTTAAAGTTAAATGTCAAGAAAATAGACTTGCACTGATATTGATGTCTGAGGAAATTCATATTAGATGGAATTCTACGTATAATTATTTTAAAACTTGTTATAAATATAGAGTTTTTATTACACTAGCTTTTAACCAATATTGTGGTTCATTTACTGATTCTACTGATTGCATGCTACATGATTCTGATTGAGTTGTAATTAATGATCTTGGTAAGTTTTTAGAAAAATTTTATGTAGCTACGGTTGAATTTTTCGGTGCTTATTATCCTACTGTTTGTAATATTTTAGCATATATAGCTGATATTTCTAGTTTGCTCAAAGAATATAAAAATAAAGAAGGTTATAAAGAAGCTTTTGGTGCCATGTTTACTAAATTTTAAAAATATTTTTCTCGATTCCCCCTATTTACTTAGTTGGTGCTATGCTAAATCCGTGAATGAAATATAATACTATGTGCCTCTTTAGAACTATTATTTATACTAACTTAGAAATAAATACTAACAATGATTCTGAACAAGTACAACCTGATTTGTGGACGGCTATGGGTGATGCAAATGAATATATAGAAAAATTATTTAATCACTATGCTGATTTAGTTGATTTAGCCGTACCTACAAATATCACTCCAACCCTCGCTCCTCATCCTTCCGAGGAGCCATCATCTTCTAAAAGGCTGGCACATAGTGGTTTTCCTAATTCCTTTTATGATTTACCTTGTTGGAACAGTATTGATGAGAGAGCTTACACATCAACTTATCGGGAAGAGTTGAAATATTATCTTCGGTCACTGCCAGAGGTTCGCAATGGCAGATCACTACGTTGGATTGGTGGAGGAGTAATGAAACACAATATACTGTGCTTTCAAGATTAGCTAGAGATATCTTGAATGTTCCAATGTCAACCGTTGCATCAGAGAACGCCTTTAGGTAGGGACAACAACAGCTTGGAGACAACCGACACTCATTGGAAAGCAATGCAATGAATGTTCTAGTTTGATCAGAGATTGGATTGAGCGGAAAGAAGAAACCAAGGAATGGAACCGGAGCCGAACGACGAGCAGAAACTTGAAGAAATTATGTCTTCACGGGAGAACTCAGCAGAATCAAGTCAAACGCATGGTTTTTTCCCGTTGACTTTGACTATCCTATGCAAGTTCCCGTTAATATTAACATGAATCAATTGGAAAAAATGATGCATAATTTGTAGATTTTTCATTCATGTAAATTATAAATTTTGGATCATTTCGCAATCAATAAAATTCAACATTCATTCACTCCTTAGTCCTTACTTTGTAATTTTTTACATTTAATGATTTAAATTGAATTTCTAGTTTAAATTTAAAACTTACTTCTAATATATTATTTATTTACTATCAAGTATTAGTAATTTATTATATTAAGTAGCGTATGTTTTGTATATTTATGTATATATCTTCTATAGATGTATATTTAATGTATACATGTGTATATATTTTATAAATTGTATATATATTGTAGTATATGTTTTATTTAAAGTAGTACATATATATTGAATGGTGCGTATATATATGTATATATCTTCTATAGATGTGTATATTTAACGTATACACGTGTATATATTTTATAAATTAGCATATAACTATATATATATATATATACACATATATATATATATATATTGTAGTATATTTTATTTAAAGTAGTACATATACATTGAATAGAGCGTGTATATGCGAATATATCTTCAATAGACGTGTATATTTAACATATACATGTGTATATATTTTATAAATTAGTATCTAACTATATATATGTATATATATATTGTATTGTATATATATTGTAGTATATTTTATTTAAAGTAGTACATATACATTGAATAGAGCGTATATATGTGTATATATCTTCTATAGACGTGTATATTTAACGTATACATGTGTATTTATTTTATAAATTAGTATATAACTATATATATATATATATATTGTAATGTATATATTGTAGTATATTTTATTTAAAGTAGTACATATACATTGAATAGTGCGTGTATATGTGTATATATCTTCTATAGACGTGTATATTTAACGTATACAAGTGTATATGTTCTGGGTTGACCAATTTCAGAGATCTTCGTTTCAAAAATAGTAAGGATCCAAGGGTATAGGGTGACCAGTCTCAAGCCAGTATAGCCCAGTTAGCTCTATCATATCTTTCTTACAGATTTTATGGTCAGTGTGAGAAGAAGAGGAATCGATATTTTAATTGTGGTCATATGCAGCGGGTTTGTCCTTCTAAGGTTGGTTTTGAGGCTAAGAAGGTTTATATTTTCACTTCATCTTCTCTTGCACTAGAGGGTGCCACCTTTAGTACCGATACTGGTCGGAATCACCTTTATACTTGCACTACCTGTCAAGAGTTCGAGGCATATCTTGATGTCGTTCCTGGTACGTTAAAACTCTTCTCTCGTGATGTGTATTGCTTACATGATCTAGGGTCTACTCTTTCTTATATGACACCATATGTGGCTATTCATTTTGATTTTAGTTTCGAGCATATTTTGGATCTCTTTTCTATTTCTATCCTGGTGAATGGCTCCGTGGTTGCTAAAAGAGTCTATAGGGGTTGTGTGGTATTTGTTGGTGGTAAGGAAAATTTTGTGGTTTTGATTAAATTAGACATGCTAGATTTTGATGTCATCTTGGAGAGGATTGGTTTCATTCGTATTATGCCTCGTTAGACTGTCGGACCGGTAAGGTCATTTTTAAATTTCCTAATTAGCCTATTATTGAGTGGGAAGGGAATCCCTAGAGCCTAATGGAAGGTTCATATCATATCTTAGGTCCCGAGAATTTATTTTCAAGGAGTGTCTTTTCATTTGGTCCAGGTTAAAGATTCTAACTCGAAGAGTCCTTCTCTACAATCTATTTTCGTGGTTAGTGAATTTTCCAAGGTCTATCCTGAGGATCTTCCTAGTGTTCCTCTCGATAAGAAAATTGATTTTGGGATTGATCTTCATTCAGGCACTCGTCCAATCTCTATCCCTCCCTATAGAATGGCTTTAGCTGAGTTGAAGGAGCTTAAGGAGTACTTGAAAGATATCCTTGATAAGGATTTTATCCTCCCTAGTGTTTCTCCATGGGGTGCTTCTATTCTTTTCATGCGTAAGAAAGATGGTTCTCTTCGGATATATATAGATTACCGCCAGTTGAATAAGGTGACTGTAAAGAAAAAGTATGATCTTTCTAGAATTGACGATTTATTTGACCAGCTTCAGGGTGCTAAATATTTCTCCAAGATTGATCTTTGGTCAGGTTATCATCAATTAAATATTAAGGGAGTGGATGTCCCTAACACTGCCTTTCGAACCTGGTACGGGCATTTTGAGTTGTTAGTGATGTCCTTTGGTTTGACTAATGCCCCGGTGGAATTTATGAACCTCATGAATCGGCTATTCTATTAATTTAGATTTGTTTGTGATCGTTTTTATAGATGATATTCTGGTTTATTCAAAGAGTGAGGTGGATCATGCCGATCACCTCCATATTGTGTTGTAGACCTTAAAAGATCAGCAGTTGTATGCCAAATTTTTAAAGTGTGAGTTTTGGTTGAATGCCATTACTTTTTTGGGATATGTCGTTTCTAGTGAAGGGATCATGGTGGATCCACAAAAAGTTTTGGTGGTTAAAAAGTGTCCTAGACCCACGACTCCAAGCAATATTTGGAGTATTTTGGGTTCAGTCGGTTATTATAGGAGGTTTGTGGAGAGCTTCTCGTCTATTGCAGCTCTATTGACTAAGTTGAATGTCAAAAAAGTTGAGTTTTTATAGTTTGGTGCTTGTGAGGCAATTTTGAGAAATTGAAAGATAAGTTGACTTTTGCTTTAGTTTTGACCCTGCCTGAGGGTACTGATGGTTTCATTGTCTATTGTGATGCATCCCATGTGGGACTTGGTTGTGTATTGATGCAACATGATAGAGTCATGGTATATGCTTGTAGGCAGTTGAAGTTTCATGAGAATAATTATCCGACTTATGATTTAGAATTGTTGGTTGTAGTGTTTGCATTGAAGATTTGGCGACATTTCTTGGATGGAGTCCATACTAATATTTATTCAGACCATAATAGCCTGCAGTACGTCTTCACTTTGAAGGAACTAAATCTCTGAAAAAGGTGGTGGCTTGAGTTGCTTAAAGACTATGACATGAGTCTCTATTACTATCCAGGTAAAGCTAACGTGGTTGCTGATGCTCTTAGCGGGTTATCTATGGGCATATTATCTCATGTGGAGGAGGAAAAACATGGTTTGGTGAAGGATATTCACTGGTTAACTAATCTTGGAGTTCGTATCTTGGATTATGAGGATGGTGGTGTATTTGTGCAAGAGGTGGTGAAGTCATCTCTTGGTGCTGAGGAAAAAGAGAAGAAGGTGTTGGATCCTATCATGATGCAAATCAAAGATGATATGGTCCAATAAAAAGTTATGGCTTTTAAGATTGGTTGTGATGGTAATTTGAGGTACCAAGGTCGGTTGTGCATTTTTTATATTGATAGGTCGTGAGAAAAAGTTTTATTCGAAGCTCATGAGTCACGATATATGGTTCATCCTGGCTTGACAAAGATGTACCATGACCTTAAGGAAATTTATTGGTAGAATAACATGAAGAGGGATGTGACTAGTTTTGTGACAAATTGCATGGTGTATCAGGAAGTGAAGGTGGAGCACTTGAGGCCTGGTGGTATGTCTTAGGAGATTGAGTTGCCTGTGTGGAAATAGAAAATAATTACCATGATTTCATTATTGGTATCCTATGATGTCAGAATCAATTTGGTTCGATTTGGATCATCATGGATAGGATGAATAAGTTCACATATTTCTTGCCTGTAAGGACTAATTATTCTGTCGGAGACTGTGCCAAGTTGTTTATCCAAGAGATCGTGAAGTTAGATGGTGCGCCTCTTTCTAATATTTCAAATTAGGTGCTAAGTTCTTATCTCACTTTTGGAGATCATTCCAGAGAGGTACGGGGACTAAGGTGAACCTTAGTATTGCTTTCCAACTGTAGGCGGATGGACAAGTGGAAAGAACGATTCAAAACTTGAAAGATATGCTTCGGTATTGTGTGATTAACTTTGGTGGTAGTTAGGTTGACCATTTACCTCCTATAGAGTTCGAGTATAATGATAAACCTGACTCCAGTATTGGCATGGCTCATTTTGAGGCGTTGTATGGTAGGAAATGTCGTTTTCCTATTGGGTGGTTCGAAGTTGGTGAGGCAAGGTTATTTGGCTCAAATTTGTTCTATTAAGCCATGAAGAAGGTAAAGGTGATTCGGTATAGGCTTAAGACTAACCAGAGTCGCCAAAACTCCTTTTAAAAGTGTGGCAAAGAGAGTTGGAATTCGACGTTGGTGATTAGGTGTTCCTTAAGGTGTCTCCCATAAAGGGAGTGATTCAGTTTGAAAAGAAGGGAAAGCTCAATCCCTGTTATGTGGGTTCGTATTTGGTCTTGAAGAGAGTGGGTAATGTGGCTTATGAATTGGAGTTTCCTTCTAGTTTGGGTTCCAACCATCCGGTCTTCCATGTCTTGATGTTGAAGAAATGTGTAGGTGATCCGTCCTTGGTTGTTCCTTTGTAAAGTGTGTGCATTTTAGATTCCTTGCCTTATGAGGAAGTTTCACTGGAACTTTTGGATTTAAAAATCCATCGGTTGTAGATGAAGGACGTGGCTTCGGTAAAGATTCTATGGAGGAACCAAAAGTTTGAAGAAGCTACTTGGGAAGCCTAGGAGGACATGAAGTCCCAATATCCGTTCTTGTTCCTTGTTCTGGAAAATCTTGCTTAAGGTATGTGATCTTTTTTCTATCTTTGTTTTCTGACTTTGTTAAAAGAAAGTGATCGTATTTTGTGTTAAATCATGCTAAAGGATGTCTTGACCCATCATTTGAGGACGAATAATCCTAAGGGGGGAGAATTAAATACCCAAGTATTATCCATTGAAAATTTCCAAGTTTTAATCTCACTGCCTTGACTACGACTCTCCCTACGAGTTGTAGGGTGTCTATACGGGTCATAGGACCCAAGTCGTAAGGTGCCCAATGAGTTGGGCCTGAGTTTCTATGTTAATTACTACTTGAGGTCACGAGTTGTAAAGACTCATTATGAGTCGTTTTGTCCCAATCGTAGACTGACCAACTTGTTACCCCAAACTTTCTGACTTGACTATGACTAAACTCAACGAGTCGTATAGACTCACTATAAGTCGTAACGTAGCAGTTGTAGGGTATCCATTGTATACCCAAATGGTTTCTGTGGTGACTAGGACTGGATCCTATGAGTCATTGGGTCTCATTACGAGCCCTAGGTAACGAGTTGTAGGGTCAAAATTATTGGCGATCATGGAAACTGTCCAGGCTATGATTGGATGACACGAGTCGTTGGGTGACCTTACGAGTCGTATGGTCACCCGTAGCGACTTGATAGGAATTTCCAATCTCTTTACTAAGGGAATTTTGGACAGGTAAATATAACCCACGACCCTTAAACACTATTGAGACCTTATTCTCATACATAACACAAACAAAACATATCCTTTTCTCTTTTAAATTCTCTCAATCAATAACACTTAGGGTTTTCAAGAGGTTGGTCAATTAGAGTTTCCAAGGGCAAATTCTCTTCGTCATTCTTGGTATTTTAGGAATGTGACTCTACCATTAAACTTATTTTGATTATTGCATGAATTTACATGGTTAATTATGTGATTTGTGATATGGGTTTCAACATAGTTTAGGGCTTTTGACATGGTTTATCCTTAAATTGATTCCCCATTTTTTATTATGCATTATTCATGTTTTATTAATGGTTTTGAACATGTGGGGTGCATGGGTATGGTGAATAAAATAAGAGGTGATGGTTTTCCCCAATTTGATGATTTTTCCTTGATATGCGATTCTGAAAACTGTATTCCCTCAACCCAAATTGTGAAATTGATAATAAATATGGTTTTATCACGTGGTTTGATTTTCTCAGTTATACTAATGCATTGACATAAAGGGTTAATGAACCTTGGGATGGTTTTATTGAACTTTAAGGTCTGTGGATTCCCCATATGGATAAATAATTGAACCTAAGGGGTTGTGATTCTCCCCGTGTGCTGGATAATGAATATGACAAGGTAATGAACTTACAAGTGGGGTTGGTATGGCGATACCACTAGGATTTCTTAATACATAATTGGTTTAATAAATTGGGAATATGTGTTAAATGTTTTTAATTGGGCTTTAAAAGAGGTTGTGTAGTCGGGCCGTGAAAGTGGAGGTTTCGATGGACCAATACTGGAAACCACACTAGTCGGTGCGGGGGTCTAATGAACGGGAGGTTTGAGTCCCCCTTAATATAAGATTGGGAGGTTCGATTCCCCCATGTTATATGAATTGTTTCTTAAGTCACCTTTGATTTATGCCGGGAGGTTCAAGTCTCCTATAAGGCATATGACATATGATTATTCTCTGGTTCGTGTGGCTATACGCACTAGGGCTCTTCCAGGTGGGGAAGAGCTGGGACCATATAGCCCGTGGGTTTCTTATTATAATGGTTATGCTATACAATCCAGGCTAAGATTCTTGAAGCTCATGCTAAGCCTTGTTCCCTACCCCAACATATGATATATATATTTGTGTGTGTGTATATATATATATATATATATTTATATATATATATATATATGTACGTATTTGCATATGATTATGTGCATTGAATTTTGACTAGTTTTGAATTGTTATTCATGGCATTATTTTATTTCCCTTATCCCTGAGTTACATTCTAGCGCTCAACCCACTAACCGTCTCTGAATGTTGTATCCCCACGTGATGTTGGCACCGAAAATATCTCTACTTTTCCTAAGCAGTGATCAAGTATTTGTGAGTTGACTTGAAGTGGTGAGCTTTCATACTTCAGAAGACTTCATTTCTTGATTATAGTTTTCTTTGAGTCATAGACTATTAATATTGTTTGAGCTATTATCGAGGTCATGTCCCGACATTTTATTAGTATTCAAATTTGATAGAGGCTTTATGGATATTGGTGTGGACTTGGGAATTGGTGTCGGTTATCGGTATTGGTCGTTAGTTATTGATGTAACTTAGAATATTTTGAGCTTTCATGTCCTATCTCATTATATGTTTAGAATTCAGTCCTTGTTAGTGTGTATACTCTGTTTAGCTAGGTAAAGGGGGTGGTCTTGGGTTCACGATGGACATGAGTTCCCCATCACAACCATTTTAGCCACAGTCATTAATTTTGATTTGGGTTGTGACAACATGTTAGTCACAATCATTAATTTTGATCTTATTGAAGACACCAATGCAGTTTTGCACAATGCGTTCAAGATAAAAGACATGGTAACCCTAAAGTTTTTTCTTGATGTGGAGTCTAGTAGGTCTTCAAAGAGCATATTAATGAATTATTGGAAATATGCCCTTGAGATCATCTTAGACTTAGGAATAAGTTTTGTTAATCCTGCATGGATACCACTCGAATCTAATAGTAGGTTGTCAACATCAAAATTAGATAACCTAATGCAAACAACAGATGGTGACATATTGGAAGACAAAACACAAAGGTTGATTTGTAAAATTCTTTACTTGACCTTAACAAGACCTGACATAGCTTTCTCAGTGCAGACTCTTAGTCAGTTACTACAAGAACCAAAATAGTCAAATTGGGAAACAACTATTAGAGTCACGAAATATATGAAGAGGGAACCAGCTTTCAGGGGCCCATTAAGTAGTGAGAATTCTAGTGCATTAATTGTATATTTGATACAAATTGGGCCTCCTATCCCAATGCCAGGAGATCAGTGTCAGGCTTCCTTGTCAAGCAAGAAAACTTATTGGTTTCTTGGAAATCAAAGAAGCAGTGTGTGGTCTCTAGTTAACAGAAGCAGGATATAAAAGTATTACAAATTCAATTTTTGAAGTAGTTGGCTTACAGCCTTGCTAAAAGAGTTTCATAATAAAGTGACTTACCTAGTAATTGTATATACTGATAGCAGAGCTACACTCCCTATTGCAGCAAATTCTATATTTCATGAAAGAACAAAATATATTGAGACTGATTTTCATTTTATTAGATAAAAAATTCAAGAAATTCTGATCAAGACAGTGTATGTAGAGTCCAAAGATCGACTAAAAGATCTCTTTACTAAGGGATTACGAAGGCCACAACATGAATATCTTATTGGCAAGCTTGGTACCTATCAGCTTGAGGGGGAGTGATGAAACATGTATAACTTGAGGGGCGGTTTTGAAGGTGATAGGAATAGTAGACTGAATCAGGTATTTTAGATGTACAACTGGCATAGTTAGTTAGTGATACCGGAACAAACTATGGAATCATGAACTAAGCTAATAAACGAAAAAATATGAAATAAAGAAAGATAAGCAAAAAGATATACACTATGAAAGGAATCGATAGCAAACAAAGAGTATATTAAACCCTTAATCCTTTATTTAATAAGCCAAACAAAGCACTTAAATCATACGTTTACCACATGGAAATCAAATTTCCAAGAAACCAAAGTTTCTAAATGATAATCCAATTCAAGCTAATCCAAGCTCACACATACTCACAGGAGAGCAAAAGTCCATTACAATCAAAGTTACCCTAGAAAATGAAAGAGAACTCATATATATAGTCTAGGATTAATAATTACAACTTAGAGGCCCAAAAGTGACCCATTTGTATTAAAAGAAATAAGTCAGCTTGCTTTGGCATCTGCTCAAGTAGATGGGGTGCACCTTAGGTGCAAATTCCACTGTTTGGAATCTACTTGAGTAGGTTAGGCATACCTTGGTCACATATGGGGAGCCTGTCTCTCTAGTGATTCTCTAAGCTTTTCTTTGGCTTCCGCTTACCTTACCAAGGCCCCTTGATCCTCCTTGAAGGTAATATCCATCCTTTGGTACCTTTTGATAGTGCTTAAGAGTCGCCAATCACCTCTAACTCATGAGCATCCCATTCAAAAGTACAAAGGTAATTTAGATTATTTCATCCTCTCTTTATTGAAGAAGATTCGTCCTCAAATCTACAGCCTTAGAGCACAAGAGAATAATGAACAATCAATACATCCTAGAAGCTTGAGGGTTAGCACATGCGTCCATATCAAAATATCCATGCCAAGGAGGCTCACATTTGACATCCAACCAACGATCCTTTGTTATCAATAAAATGAATTCTCCATACAATATATAAAAGTGTTGGATATAAGAAGAATTATGAAACTACTAAGGTCGTAAGACACAATTATTTCTTTTTTTCACCATAAGAACATACCCAAAAACTCTCAGTTGTCTCCAAAATAAATCTAATACCAATATGGACGTCATCAAATGTAAATAGGTAGTAAAGAAAGGTATGATGAAGATGAGTCTTATGCAAGGTGTTTCCATACTTAAGGGTAGCAAAGTACTCAAGAAAGCAAGTAATTAAGTCACTACAAGATGGAACAATCATGAATAGAGTCAAGTTATAAGGATGCACATCACCCTTTCCTTCAAGACAACCTATATTCATACAAAATGCATTTCCAACACAAGCATGGCCATCATCATAGGCAAAAAAAAATAGAAAAGAAAAGATTTAAGGACACTATTCTGTACCACCCCGAGAGTACACCCTGGGCATAACACGGTGCTTATAGTCCCAAGGGACCACAAGCTAACCCATAAGATAGTACCTACTGTGAGCACTGAATAATATAATCATAAATGTAGAAGAATACTGATATGCCATAAGGTTTTAATAACTAAATTCAAAACCGACATATGAGGCTATAGAAATAACTGACTGAATCTGATAAAATACTAAAAAACTAGGATATACTGAATAACTGACTTAGTGTCTAAAAAGCCTCAAGAACTGACTGACTAAATATGAGTTGATGGGACAGGCCCCAACTAACTCCAACTAACTATTCAACTGAGACATGAAATAAAATAATCAGTCCTCGAATGATGAGGACTCACCACTGTTATTGTACTGCTGATAGCCTGAGAAGTCTAATCGCGAGCTGGGAACTAAGCGTCAGCACCTATGATATAATATATCATAGCGCGAAAGGTATGCGATCAGTACTTTAAATGTACTAGTATGCTAAATGAGGAAGGTTGACATGCAAGGTTTCATGAATAGGAATAATAAACTATCTTAATATATATGTAAAGCATGGGATATTGAATAGAGAATATGAAATTTGTAGATACTGGAGATATGTGAAGCATGTAAATATGGTGTATGCATGAGAGCTTGTAAATACTAAAAATACATGAAAATCTGTAGACATTAAGGATGCATGACCAAGCATGTAACATGGGCTGAGTAAAATCTGTAAATTGATATACTGAAATAACTGTTATCTGTGTGCTTTGGTTAAACAACACTAAAACTGAGTAACTGAACTGGGACTGTAACTGAGACTGTGACTGTGGGAGGTATCATCTAATCGACATGCCCCAATTTGAGCTAATCGGGGTCTAACCTGTAACCCCAATTGGAAGGGTGTCAATATCGTGCCACGGATACTAACACTAGTTGTGTGGATCCACTAAACTGATATAAACTCCAAAGGACTAAGGGTTTCAATCCTGAACTAACGGGTGACCCCTGCGAGATAGTCAAGCCTAATCTGGTGACTACTCATATCCTACGATGGCTACGTAGTTCTGGAGTATAGGGACTGCTACTAACGATTCTGCCTATCTGACAGGGAAACCTCCATCCCTACACTCGCTCGGTGCTAAATCCTACTCCTAACTGAATGATATTAAAATAATAGACTGTTCTGAGTTTATCTGACTATTCTGATAACGCTCAGAGTATATTCTGAAGATTATTCTGTAATGTACTAGGACTAGACTAAATAAGCAGCTAAGGGTTTCAGGTATTCAATACCCCCAGGACTCAAAACAACAATATTTAAATGACACCAAAATTTGGGGGACATAGCATGAAGGTTTTCATAAAACATTTACTCTTGTAGGAATTTTATCAAACACTTGTAGTTCATGGTTTAAAACAATCATAGGAATGTCATGAAACTTATAGAAATAGCATGAATTTGACATAATAGTACTAAATCATAGTTTAATTCATTAAATAATAATATTAAAACAAAAAGGACTGAATAATAACAATAATTTCATGGTAACATGGTATGAAATCAATAGTACATTGAGATTCATGGATTAAATCATAATGTAAAATAAATAACTTGAAAAGATTAAACCTTTGTAATTTAAATAGGTTACTTAGACTCCATGGATGGAAGGAATTCATGGATGGAAGGAATCCATGGATGAACATCTAACATACCTTAACTGATGAAGTCGTGAGGATTGGCCTTGAATTTAAGAGTTAGGGTTTCTTGTTCTTGAAAAGGGGATTTTTTATTGTGAGATAAATTGAAATAATGATGACTACTTGCGGTGTTTAGGGGTTAAATTTAGTGTTTTAGGTTAATTAGTGCCATGAAAAATACCCAAATACCCTTGAATGAATTTAAAAACAGAAGCTGAAAACTGAAGATCCCGATTTTTGGCCTTGGTGCGACGCGCCACTATCGCGCCAAGCCACTGGAAAAAGGAAAATTGGACTTGGACAAACACCGCCACGCGGTGCTATCGCATTAATCCTTTAAAATGCCAATTTGGCCACCTCCGTGATGCGCCAACTTCGCAGAGGCCCATTGGAAATTGACAAACGAGAAATTGTCCTATTCCGCAACGCGCCATGACCTTTGAGTCCCACTGAAAATTGATAATTGTCATTTGGACTGTCTCTGCGATGCGCTAAAGGTTAAAATGATGGTGTTTAACAACTAAAACTTAAAATCGCCATAACTTCTTACCCAGTTATTGGATTTCGGCGAATTATATATCGTTGGAAAGCTAATTGAATTTCCTACGCAATGACAAGCTCTAAACTGAAAAATATTGAGTGTTAAGAGAATTTTATAGGTGAATAATCATGTATTTAGGCTTAAAGTATGCTAGGAAAATACGGGGTGTTACAATATCTACCCCTTGGAATCATTTGTCCTCGAATGAGACTGGTTAAGCTGAGAAAAACTTATGGAATGAGCTTACACACTGAACATACATATCTGATGTATGAAATGCATAACTGAACTAATTTGTAAATGCATGACAGACATAAACATGATGTACAACTAAAATCGAGCATGATATGGAGAGATCTTAAGAAGATTAATACCTCTAACTGAACCTGAATTTGCGGAGAAAAGATGAGGGTACTTAGTTCGCATATCTACCTCTGCTTCCCAAGTGGCTCCCTCAATGGAATTATTCCACCAAAGAACTTTGACCAATGAAACTTCTTTATTCCTTAGTCTGCGAACTTGATTATCAAGAATTTTGACTGGAACTTCCTCATAGGAAAGACTGTTCTGAACATCTACGCTTTTTAAGGGAACAACTACAGTTGGATCACCAATACACTTCTTTAATAATGAGACATGGAACACTGGGTGTACTGAAGCTAGATATGAAGGCAACTCAAGCTCGTAAGCTACCTTTCCAAAACGACTGATAATTCTGAAAGGACCGACATAACAGGGACTGAGTTCCCTTTTCTTGCTGAATCTCTTCACTCCCTTCAAGGGAGAGATTTTCAAGTACATAAAATCACCGACCTCAAACTCGAGATCCTTTCTTCTCGCATCTGCATATGATTTCTGTCGGTTCTGGGCTGTTCTAAGCCTTTCTCTGATCAACCGAACCTTCTTTAAGGTATCAAACACTAAGTCAGGCCCTACTAATGCAGCCTCACCTACTTCAAACCAACCAATCAGAGATCTACATCTCCTTCCATTTAGAGCCTCAAATGGATCCATATGAATACTGGAATGATAGTTTTTATTATATGCGAATTCAATCAAAGGCAAGTGGTCATCCCAACTACCTTTGAAATCAACAATGTATGCTCTCAGCATATCCTCAAGAGTCTGAATGGTCCTTTCTGCTTGACCGTCTATCTGAGGATGGAAAGTTGTACTGAGATGGACTTGGGTACCAAGACCCTTTTGGAATGCTTTCCAGAAATGAGAGGTAAACTGGGTACCTCTATCTGAGATGATAGATAACAAAACAGTATATAACCTAACTAACTCTTTGAGATAGAGTTTGGTATAGTCTTAGGCTGAATAAGAGGTATGGACTGAAAAGAAATGAGATGATTTGGTCATCCTGTCTACGATAACCCAAATAGAATCGTGCTGATGATGGGTATAAGGTAAACCTATCATAAAATTCATGTTCACTTCCTCCCATTTCCATGTGGGAATACTGAACTCCTGAAAGGAACCACTAGGCTTCTGGTGCTCAATCTTAACTTGCTGACAAGTAGAGCACTTAGCTAGAAACTCTGTAATATCCTTCTTCATCCCACTCCATCAATAGATCTCCCACAAATTGTGGTATATCTTAGTGGCCCCTGGATAAATAGAGTAGCATGCACCATGTGCTTCTACAAGAATTTGTTGCCTCAATTCATCTACACCAGGCACATATAGTATATCCTGACAATGTAATACATCATCTCCTATTTGGCAGAAAACCTCCACTTTCTGATCTCTGACTGATTCTTTCAACTTAACTAGACTGGGATCTCTATCTTACTTTTCCTTCACCTTAGAAACTAAAGATTATTTTGAACTACTCTGCACCCATACACTACCTTCTACTGAGTTGAGTAAGCGAACACCTAGTCGGATAAGTTGATGAACCTCCTGAGCAAACTTCTTCTTACCATCCTCAACATGAGCTACGCTACCCATAGATAGTCTACTGAGAGCATCAGTCACTATATTGGTCTTGCTCGAATGATATATAACACTCATGTCATAATCTTTTAATAATTCTAACCACCTTCTCTGATGCAGATTTAAATTTTTATGAAAGAACACATAATTTGTGATCTGTAAACACATCTAAATGCACCCCGTACAAGTAATGCCTCCAATATGTAAGGCAAACACTACAACTGCTAGCTCAAGATCATGGGTTGGATAATTCTTCTCATGGGGCGTAAGTTGTCTAGAGGCGTAGCCTATGACCTAACCTCTCTGCACGAGGAAATAATCCAAACCTACTCTGGATGCATCACAATACACAACAAACCCATCTAAACCATCTGGCTAGGTAAGAACTAGGGCTGAGGTATGTCGAGTCTTTAACTCCTAAAAACTCTTCTCGCAAGAATCTAACCACTGAAACTTAACTTTCTTCTGAGTCAATATGGACACAGGGGATGCAATAGAAGAAAATCTTTCAACAAACCGACGGTAATAGCTAGCTAAACCTAAGAAACTGTTGATGTCTAATGAAGAGATGGGTCTAGGCCAGTTTTTCACTGTTCCGGTCTTTTAAGGATTAACTCTAATTCCGTCACCAGAAATATATAGCCAAGAAAATGTACTGATCTTAGCCAAAATTCACACTTACTGAATTTAGTGAACAATTGATGGGCTTTAAGAGTATGAAGTACTATTCTGAGTTGGTCAGCATGATCATTTTCGCTATGGGAGTAAAAAGAATGTAATCAATGGAGACTACGATGAACATATCCAAGTACTGCTTAAACACTTAGTTCATCAAGTCCATGAAGGTTGCTGGGGCATTCGTGTGATCAAAGGACATGACTAGAAATTTAAAGTGACCATATCGGGTTCAAAAAATTATTTTCAAAATGTCATGTTCCCTGACCCTAAGATGATGATAGCTTGATCTGAGTTCTATCTTTAAAAAATAGCTGGCACCCTGAATTTGGTCAAATAAGTCATCGATTCTAGGAATTGGATATTTATTCTTGACTGTGACCTTGTTCAACAGATGATAGTCTATACACATTCTGAGAAAACCGTCTTTCTTGCGCATGAATAGAATAAGTTCACCCTACGGAGAGATGTTGGGTCTGATGAATCCCTTATTTAGGAGATTCTTTAACTATTCTTTCAATTATTTGAGTTCAGTTGGAGCCATTCTGTATGGCAAAATAGATATAGGCTAAGTATCTAAAAAAAGATCTATTCCGAAGTCAATTTCCTTTTTGGGAGGAACTCCGAGAAGATCTTCAGGAAATACGTCTGAGAATTCATTTACTCCTGGAACTAACTCAAGAGTTAAAGTTTCTGAGTTAGAGTCTTTGACTCGCACAAGATGGTAAATACAACCCTTCGATATCATCTTTCTCGCTCTAAGGTACGAAATCAACTGACCCCTAAGAGCTGTAGTACTATCCCTCCATTCAAGGATTGGTTCATTTGGGAACTGAAAATGAACTATTCTATTTCTATAATCAACTGCAGCATAGCATGAGTGGAGCCAATCCATGCTGAGAATGACATCAAAATTTGTCATCTCTAACTCCACGAGATCAATTGAGGTAACTTTCTAAGATATTATGATCGAACAGCTCCTGTATACCTATCTGCCTATAATGGAAACACCTACTGAGGTAGACACTGAAAAGAGCTCGATTAGATTTTTGGGACTGACTCCAAAATTGATGGCTATATATAGAGTTACAAAAGAAAGAGAAAC
>NC_061116.1:170710569-170719045 GCF_002878395.1 Capsicum annuum
ACTCCAAAATTGATGGCTATATATAGAGTTACAAAAGAAAGAGAAACTCCAGGGTCTAGTAAAGCATAAACACGTAAGTGAAAGACCTACAATATAGTAACTATGTTAGGAGAATTTTCTTGATTTTAGCGGGACTGAAGAGCATATAATCTATTTGGACGTTGACCACTGGTTGCACTGAAAGTGGCACTCTGTTGAGTCGGGCGACCGAATGGAACTAACGACGATGGGACTGGCCTTGTTGGCGTACATCCCTACCTTTCTAAGCAACTAGCCAACACTCTTGAATCTGATGGCCTAGCATGCTACAACGAAAGCACACATCACTACCTGCTCTACACTCATCCTGATGGTGTTGCCACATTTCTAACATAGAGGATTTGTATGAGCACTACTAACACTGACCTGGGACTAAGAGCCTGGTGCCCTATCCCTATTGTCATTTCTGAATTTAAGTATTAGGGCACTGGCCGAAAAGGGTGCTGGGGCTGAAGACCTCTGATGAAACTGAGGACGGTTACCACCCTCTGACCTTGGCTAACTAAAGTTAAAACTACCCATCCTATCTCTCTTGTTTTCTTTCTCCCTCTCCTTAATTTTCTACTCCTCTATCTATTGAGCATGGACCATCAGCCTAAACAAGTCCATCTCACTAATCAGCATTGCGGTCCTACACTCCTTGACCATACTATCAGACACTCTAGACACAAATTTGCTCATCTTAGATCTATTATTAGCTACCACATGAGGAGCATATCTAGCGAACTGAATAAACTAGAGGGAATACTCCCTCACGCTCATGTTGTCCTACCTTAAGTTAATAAACTCTAACACCTCAGTCTCCCTCAACTCTAATGAAAAGAATCTATCTAAAAAAGTAATGGCTAACTCTTCATATTCTATAGGCCCTGCATCAACACGTCTATCCACCTTCCACTACGTAAACCAAGTATAGGATACATCCTACAATTGATATGCAGCCAACTCAGTACTCTAACTATATGTCACCCCCATAACCATCCCTTACCTTCTGAACTATACCTAATAATTCCTGTGGATCCTCTTCAAACTTGGATCCCGTGAAGGAAGGAGGATTCATCTAGGTGAAATCCAAATTTCTGGTTGTAGCATCTTAGCCACTGGGTTGGCTGAAATAGCAGTTGGCCATTCATTCTGAGCTGCTACGGAGTTTGCTAGAGTGGTGAACGTACCCCTAAATTCTGTGTGAGAGACATGCTCATCCAGAGGATCTGCCTGGATGGGCGGAGGTGCTGCATGGTTTTCTTTTCTTTTTCCGTTCTTCTTAGAAAGCATGTTCTGTAAATGAAAGGAAGAAACGGATTAGACTGAGGGTTTAACTTGAGCTCAAGCTAACTCGCACGACATGAATACTGAAAGAAGGGAAACTTTTCCTAAATGCCTCATAAACTCTCATCCATAAGTGTGACGCGCTACACACCCATGCATAATACACTACTTGATGCGGCTTTCAGACTTCCTAGGACACTTTAAAACCTTAGGCTCTGATAGCAAGTTTGTAACGCCCCGAGAGTACAACTTGGGTATCACACGGTGCTTACAATTCCGAGGGACCACAAGCTAACCCATGAGCTGATACCTGCTGTGAGCACTAAATAATATAATCAGAAATGCAAAAAAAGACTGACATACCATAAGGTTTTAATAACTGAATTCAAAATTGACATATGAATCTATAGAAACAACTGATAAAATCTGATAAAATACTGAACAACTAGGATAAATTGAATAATTATCTTAGTGTATGAAAAGCCTCTAAAACTGACTGACTGAATATGAGTTGATGGGACAGCCCCAACTAACTCCAACTAACTATTAAACTAAGATATGAAATAAAATAATATGTCCTCGAATGATGAGGACTCACCACTTCTACTGTACTACTGATAGCCTGAGAAGTCTAATCGCGAGCCGAGAACTGAGCGTCAGCTCCTATGATATAATATATCATAGTGCAAAAGAAAGGTATGTGATCAGTACTTTGAATGTACTAGTATGCTAAATAAGGTAGGCTGATATGCAAGGTTTCATGAATAGGAAAAAATAAACTATCTGAATATATATGTAAAATATTAGATACTGAATAGAGAACATGAAATCTATAGATACTAGAGATATGTGAAGCATGTAAATACGGTGTATGCATGAGAATTTGTAATACTAAAAATACATGAAAATCTGTAGACATTGAGGATGCATGATGAAACATATAACATGGACTAAGTAAAATCTGTAAACTGATATACTGAAATAACTATTATCTATATGCTTTGGTTAAACAATAGTAAAACTGAGTAACTGAATTGGGACTTGTTATTGTTGGAGCTGACAATTGTGTTTGTGTTGCTCTCAGGTTTCCCTTTGTTTGTGGACTATTTTTGGCTTGCTTTTTGATACTATCCAAGTTGTTCTTGTATAATTTGGTATCAAAGCATAGCTTGATCTTGTTCCTACAAGATCAATCTTGGGTTTGCTTGTTAGAAAATTAAAAAAAAAATTAAAAATGAAAATTCCAGAAAATAGCAATTTATCCATTATTGTTTTCTTAGCCGAAACTGTGTTCTTATGGTGTTCTTGTTTGAGATTTATTCTTCAGTCTAGGTCTAGGAGTCTTTTACTTGTCTTGTGTGTTTGTAGTATTAGTTTTGTTCTTCACTAATACTGTGAATTGATCTTGATTTGAGCTTATATTTGTTGATGTTATTGACGTGAACTTGAGCCTTGACCGAATTGTTGTTGAACATTATGTTATGGTTTTCACCTTGGTCGTATGTTGCTATTGTAGTTCTAAGCTTGGCCTTGTGTTGTTGTTAAGGATTGGTGGCTTAAGAAACCTTTTGTTGAAATTGTTGAAGCCTTGGCCATATGGTTAACTTCGTTGTTGTGGAATTTGGAGTTGGATATTGGTTTTGTTGTTGGTGTTCTTGGAAGTTGTTGTTGTATTCTCGTTGATTCTTCACCCATTCATCTTTTGTTAAAAAAATAAAAGTTAACTTTAGATTTACAAAAGATGAAAGACAAGTTGTAGTATTTGTTGGTAAAAGGTCTAGTTCACATCACTCTTGACTTGACAATAACTTTTCAACCACTTTTCCATGATTTAAGGACCCTTGTTTTAAGGAAAAGTACAAAGAAAGTCAAGTCTTCATTTTTGAAGTTTGAAAAGGAATTCCAAGACTTATATTTCCCTCCTTAACTAATTCCCACTAATTTCAAATTGTAAAGTGATCAAGACTTCAAATTGGTGAATAAAATGGCGCAAAAACCATGACCAATAGTGTGCTGCCACATCATCATATTTAATGTTCACGCAATATATTTTAAGCTTAAATTTTGATCTTTTAGTTTTATTTTGTATTGTCTTTAGTTTCGTTTGTTGATTTCAATACTAACTAACAAGCTAGTGACCATTTACTAGATTATGAGTTGGTTTTGAAACCGTTCTTCGTACTTACGTCCTTGTATGTTTTTCTTATTGTTTGGAGTCATGGTAAACATTTGGTTCACCTCTCAACACCTCATGGAGTACCAGCAAGCATACAACACTTGTGGGATTAAGTGTGAGGAATCCGAGAACAAAGAAATAAAGGGAGAGTGTGAGGGCCTTTATTTTACAACTAACTCATTTGTTGTTTTGTAGTGAAACTTTTTGGCTAAACTCAATTGAGCCGGATTATATTGAAGTCAAATCTCAAGGTGGAGAGGAAGCCAAGGTGCAAAATGAAGGCGTTGACCGAGACTTGAAATTGTTGTATTCACGGTTTCTTCTTATTTTGTGGGTTGTTTTGGTTTAGTTATCCCGTGAATTTGAGGTCAAATTCCTCTCAAGATAGAGCGGATGATACGGGAACGATCATGACAACGAACATTTTTTAGTATTTTGAATGCACCCGAGGGAGTGTGCAAATTGAAGTGTGAAAAAGGGTCTTGGTGTGCACAAGGCCGCCCCAAAACACACTCTATGGGCGCCTATTTTGTACCCTTTTCATTAAAGGGCTCTTTTGTCCTTTTACCTCTTAATGTAATAAGTCTATAAATAGAACATGATAGGGTTTTAGTTCATTAGTTAGGTTTTAGTTCATTAGTTATTGAAAGTTGATGTAAGAACACAAAAATCACCTCTCTTAAGAGAGAGAGAGCCTCCCAAGGCCGAAACTAGGACATGAGCAAGTGTAGAATCACTTGTGAATGTGTATTGCTTGGAAACGTTGGTGCTTGAGAGGTGGATTCCGATCTTGTGTCTTCGTAAGGGTGCGGTGCTGCTATTGTAAGTCTTAGGGGTCCTTAGATTTAATACATCTTTGGGTTCTTAACCTTGCAATGGTGTATGTCACACTTTCTATCTTAACATTTCATGTCTTCATTTGTGATGGCTAGTAAACCCGTATGTTCTTGATGAGTCTTGTCATCTTGTAACGTTGGATTGTTGCTATCCTAGTGTTGTTCTTCTTATCATAGTGTTGTTTATCTCTTGTTGTTGTTAGTCATTTTCACCTTATTTCTTGTTGTTGTTGGAGCCGAGAATTGTGTTTGTGTTGCTCTCGGGTTTCTCTTTATTCGTGGACTATTTTTGGCTTGCTTTTTGATACGATTCAAGTTGTTCTTGTATCAAGACCCGTACCACGAGTCTTTCTAGCCTAAAATTGGTATTTCGGAGTTGCTGGGATAGTCAAAATTCACATACGAGGTCGTTTAAATAAAGTTTTTGCTCGGTAGTCAATTTGAACCAGCGAAGACTTCAAAATAGAAAATTGACTCTTAAAATCAAACAAACTTCCCAATAATCAAACTATCAATTTCAGCAAGTCATAAATGACTTGGGGTAGCTATATGAAAGCTCTAAATGAAAAAATGAGCGTAAATACAGAAAATAAAATGAATAGTTATTACAATAGACAAACACCCTAAAGGAATCTTGAAGACACTAATACTCTCATGATATGACTTGATATCAATCAAAAATAAACTAATGTACTTGAATCAAGAAAGAACAACGAAAATAAAAGAAAAAGCACACAAGAACAAAAAAGAAAAGGAGATGGACTCTAAAACTAATTAATCAACAAATAGATCGATTACTAGTAGTTAATTAGAGTTTAAGAATAAAAATATGAATTTAAGAGTCATGAAATGAAACTAGATTGATGGAACCTGAGCAGAAGTGAATTCACAAGGCTTGAAATGCGTTTTGGAGCAAGCTGGCGCAGGCTGGTCGCACCTTAGGCGCAGGTGGCATGCAGATGCCACTCTTCTGACAAGTAAGGTGCACCTTGGGCGTAGATGCACCTAGACCAGCAGGAAAATGGCCAAATTTGTCCTCTTCGTGGGACTCCTTTGCCTCTCTCTTTTGAAATATTCCTTGGGCCCTTTGGATATGTTTTTAGATCAAAATTTTTGCTTGTTTTTTCTCTCTTTCTTGGATTAAACAACAATTTTTCAGATGAATTTGCCTTTTGAAGATATGAAGGTCTTCAAGAATACTATAAATACCAAAATTTTCAACTCTTTTACTTTGCTCAAATTGCAACAAAAATTGAAACTCAAGCTCCTTTCAGCCTCCCAAACACATTCCAAATAACCTTATGCCTCAATTCTCATCAATTTCTTCAAATTTTTGAACCCACTTGTTAGTTTCTTCAAGTTTCAAGAATACAAAAATGGTGAATTCTTGAAACTTCTCCGATTAGCACCATAACTTAGATCTAGGGATCTTTGGATGTGGAAAATACTTTTCAACACTTTTTAACCCACAAACTAACACAAAATGAGCAAGATCTAAGTACCCATTTCACTATTTCTTCAAGAACAACCTCAACAATGGTGACTTACTCCAACATTCTTCCAAACACACCAAATGATCAAGTTCTAACCTAAATATTACTAGATGGAACAAATCTAGTGAAGAAACAAAAATAAGAACTCAAAACACATTTTTTTAGGGGAGGGGTTTCTTTAAGACCATTATTTTTAATCTTCAAGATATCTAACCCACTAGTAGACTCGTAGGAATGAATCTAAGCCTTGCTCTAATACCAAATGATACCAGAACAAACTAAGAAATCGAAAACTAATCTAAGAAATAAAAGATAAATATAGATAGGACAAGTAATAAGATAGACATAATAAAAGAAATTGATAGCAAACAAAGGGTATATTAAACTATTAATCCTCTATTCAATAAATCAAACAAAGCACCTAAATCATACATTTACCACAAGGGAATCCAATTCCTAAGAAACTAAAGTTTCTAAATGATAATCCAAGATCACACAAACTCACAAGAGAGTAAAAGTTCATTAGCATCAAAGTTTTCCTAGAAAATGGAAAAGAACTCCTATTTATAGTCTAGGGTTAATTATTACAACTTGTGGTCCCAAAAGTGACCCTTTTGTAACAAAAGAAATAAGTCAGCCCGCTTTGACATCTTCTCAAGAAGATGGGGCACACCTTGGGCGCAGATAGCATCTGCATGCCAGTGTTTAGCATCTGCTTGAGCAGGTCAGGAGCACCTTGGGTGCATATCCCTCTGATGCTTCTCTAAGCTCTTTTTTGTCTTTCGTTTGACCTTGCCAAGGCCCCTTAACCCACCCACCCACCCCTGAAGGTAATCTCCATCTTTTGGCACCTTTTGATAGCACTACGGAGTCGTCAAGCACCTCTAACTTCATGAGCATCTCATTCAAAGGTCCAGAGGCAATTTGAATTTTATCAGTTAGTGTGTAGTGGTGTTGATTTATCACATAAGCAAGTTTGTTGTAGATAATTTTTTCATAGTGATAGGCTATATATGATTAGTATAAATATACTACAATGTGTGAAATATAACTAACTCAATTCAGAATTTTCAATAGAATTTCTTCTCTTCTCTTGTTAGCTCAAGCTTAGCTCTAATGATTGTCAATGGAGATTCAGTAGTGATTGTAGAACACATATTTTATCATTAATTTGATGTTAGGTTGCTTTGCCAGTATAGGTTCAGACCCATTCACAACATAAATATGTTGAAACTAATTCTTTAAGTAAATTTATTTTACTTGTGGTATCTAGAAATAATATTTTAATATTATTCATTCAAATATAACAAATATATCAATATGAAATTGGAATGGGAGTGTTTAAAATGAAATATGACCCTAAAAAAAGTTATGCATTCACAAATTGATTAACAAGCTGAAACATATATACTTCATTGAGTTGTAATGTATATTTTATATCTTATGTTGTATATGGATTTTTTTCTCTGTATAATCGATTTGTAACTCCCAAAATGAAAAAAATCATAAATTGTTATTACTACTAATCATATTATGTTGTCTATTTCAGTTATGTCCTCCAATATTACAATGAGGATTGTAAATGGACATCGGAAGCATCTAGTTACAAAAAAAATTGAATTTTTTTTATTCAGGTAAAGACTTCACCAACCTATATCTATTCAGATTATGATTCTGGAAGAACATACATTGTCGACCTTGAAAGTGAATTATGCATCCGTAGGAGGTTTTAAAAAGATGAGATTCCTTGTCCTCACGCTATTGCTATCTTGAAGTCAGAACATGTGAAAGAATTTAACCATATTGTTGCGTTAATAAGTGTATTCAATGTATAACCAAAGTATAGTGCTGTCGACATAATTTACTATTGAAACTGGTGTTAATATGTATTTATATACATATCTGTTGTGCATTTGTCCAACTACAAAATGTGGTTATGAAAATACATGTTCATTATTGAAAGTTAACATACAATTGAGCTCACAAAATAATTGTCTATATAACTTATGTATATTATAATATTTTGTTATGTATATATGATTTGTGGTTGCTGATGTGTATTCTATATGAATTTTTCATTCATTCACGTATGGTACCATGTGTTCATTAGCATACGTAAATTCCGACTAAAAAATAGTAGTTAACCTTCCTTATAATATATAAGTATATTTATGCATAAGTTATATGTATATGTAGACATATACATGCGTTCAGTTTGTATTGTTGCTAATTAACAATGAAAGTATTTTCAATGTATATGAAAATTTATACATCGCAAAGTGTTTTGTATATTATTTAACCTAAAATTTTTAGTTCATATACACAATAATTTCTTTATCTAAACAATTCAGTACATATATACAACAATTTCTATATTTCAACAATTTAGTTTATACACACAACAATTCATATATATACATACACACATATATATATACATATATAGAGAGAGATAATACATCGAAACCCCCTCAAACTTGTCGCCAAAACTTACTTTAGACCTTAAACTAATCGGGCAATTATATACCCCCCTTAACAACTTTCAAGTGAATTAATTTCCACCGAAATTGCTGACGTGGTAAATTTAAAAAAAAAAAAACAGCGAGTGAATGACCTAAAAAATGTGGGACCCACCTTTTAAATTTTACAAATTCTCTTTATAT
>NC_061116.1:170719145-170719909 GCF_002878395.1 Capsicum annuum
CCCCCCAAACACATTGTTATGGTCGAGAATTTCTAACTAAAGGAGTTAATCTTCTTCACTTCTTCACTTCTTCATCTTCTTCAACCCCTCCTCCCTCGCCCCCCACCCCCCAAAAACATTGTTATAATCGAGACTTTCTAACTGAAGGAGTTAGAATTGAAGGCTGAAATAATATTTTAATGGAGAAAAAAATCATAAATTGATATCTTTATGGTTGTTAATTCTTTGGTGGTGTTAATGGAGAAAATAAAAAAAAAATTGAGGGGGAGGCATTTTCATGGCATGAGTGGGGTTGGAAGGGGAGAAATAATGATGTTAATGGGGGATTTGGGACCAAAAGTACCTTTATTGAGAAGTGCAAGGAGAAGAAGAGTGATGAAGAGCTTAATAATGATTGCCATTGGGGAAAATATTTTTTTGGTGATGATGTATAACTAAACTGTTGTCTCTTCCATATATGAAGAGTAATTTAAAGAGAAATGTACTTGTATTTGTGAAAATGCAGAGGGTGATGTAGTAATTTGTTAAATGGAAGGTGGTCCTCATCTCCGGCGACAATGGTGATGGTAGAAGAAAGTATTGTGAATTGAGATATTTTGAGAATTTGGGCATGTTGAAGTATTTGGTGAAATGGAGATTGGACCATCCTCCTCAGTGTCTGTGTCAATGGCAGAGACAGTGTTGATGGTAGTGGTGATCGGAGAAGATGAAGAAGATGGACTATGGGTGGGGAGGGTGAACTGGCATGGGGTGGGGGTTATTTT
>NC_061116.1:170722909-170723941 GCF_002878395.1 Capsicum annuum
TTATTATTATTATTATTATTATTATTATTATTATTATTATTATTATTTTGCTATCTCTACTAACCCCACGTAGTACGATTATTACTTTAACTATTATTTGTCTATAGATTATTATTAATTAGTCAGAGTCCTAACTTCAAATTCTAATAATATTTTAGATTGATTAAGGTGATTTTTAATTTTCAAATTATTTAGATGTTACCTTTTTTTTTAATCATAATCGTATAATTAAAATTAGGGTAGGCTAAAAATCTTAATTTCTATTGCTAATTTTATTTATTAAATCATATGTATTCAAATATATTTGACGTAACATTTAAAAGAAATAAATTTATGGAATAGTAACAGTTCATTTGGAACTCTTCAATCTTAAGTTTCTAATTTTTAGTTAATGATAGTTCTTCTTTTTTAGAATTAATTAATTAATCTTTTCTTATCTTTAGGCTTTTCAAATAAAATTTATATTTATTCTATAATCTATTAAGTTTAATTAATTGTTATAAATATTATATTATTAGTGCCACGATTACTTTATCCGTACAATGTAATACTACTGCTACTATTACTATTTTTCTGTTAATTATTATTATTGATATTATTATAATTAATACTTTTAATTTTTATTTAAAATTCAAATAAGTCAAGTATATTATTACAGCCACTACTACATCTATTTATTAATATTATTATTTTTCACTTAATATTTAAATTAAATGATTTTAAAAATATTTTATAATATCTAAAAGAGATAAGTTTATGAAATAATAAGAGTTCATCAAAATTTTAAATTAAGAGATTATGGGTGTGTTTGGTATGAAGGAAAACATTTTTCGGAAAATGTTTTTCAATTTTCTCATGTTTGGTTGGCTTAAATGTTTTGAAAAATATTTTTCAAATCAAATTATTTTCCTCAAATCTAAGAAAAATGACTTCCTTCCAAAACTCTCTTTCAACTTCACTCTCAAGTTGAAATATTCATACAACTCTCAAAAAAACTCACCCTTACCCCATCCCCATACCCCTACTACTCTC